>NC_132888.1:4983580-5071080 GCF_030463535.1 Salminus brasiliensis
AACCTTCAAAAAAGCCTAGGATATCGTTTACTCTGGAACGGTAAGTTATTTTCAGCACCCTACGTAAGTAAGAGCAGCATTTACCCATTTGAAAGCCCAAAATTCCCAGCATTCAAAGTGAGATAATCACATCACGGTTTACCCCGTGAGCTGATCGAAAAATACGTTGAATAGCAGCCATAACTTCTTACTTTATATATTGAGTTATCTTATTTTGAGGTTGCCAACCTCTAAGCTGTTAATTAATCCTTGGAATTTCCGTGCTAGCAAACATTTGTTTAAAATCTTCACAGAGCTTAAAGCTCAGGATAAAAATAATGATAAATTAATAAAAATAATAATGTATTGTTAATTGTGTATATATTTCATCATGACAATATAAATTGCAAAAAGTAATTGATGTTTTGATATTATGCAAAACAAACTCATATAGTAATAAGAGCTCACATATAATAGAATGTTTGTGTGGGTTTGGGTACTTAAATTATTTTTAATTCTCTGTATGTAATTAAATAGGCAGTTTTTGTTACTGTGCCTTTGATATTTGTAACTTACTTCTATTCTGATTGGCTGCCCTGTACAGCGTGGGCTCCTTATAACTCTACTGTGACTACATGAAACTAAACTGCTGTATATATATATATATATATATATATATATATATATATATATATATATATATATATATATATATATATATATATATATATATATCAATTAACATTTGCATTGTATTTCATAAACCATGGGCAGCATGTCCCCTAAATTCCAAAAAAAAAAAATGAAATTGATTATAATAAGTATAACACAAAGAAGTTATTACTCAATTTAAACAAAACAGTACTAATATCTGAACTTTGAGAGAACTTTCAAAATTCACTATGGTGAAATAAGCTTGACTGCCAATCACAGCTTTCATGTCTTGGCCGGCTCTCCACTAGTCTTTTACGTTGCTGTTGGGCGACTTTATGTCTGTAAATTCAGGTAACTCAGCTTTGTTTGATGAAATGCCTGGAATATAACGGCTGCCAGACACATAGAGATGTAGATTTAAGAGAAAATAATTAAGTGGTCTGTATATAAACCTTCAGTCAGACTCTGACTGATAATATGCCCATTTTTCCACCCTGTGTAAAGTAACAGGTAAATTGCCAAGGTGGGATAGGGTTTGTGACTGATCTCCCACTTATTATAAGTCCCCAGACCATATATCTCCATTCTATCATCATATGATCAAAGCCCAAATTTTAACCATATGATGCCTTACTAACAACCAACCATATTATTCACAATGCAAACACAGGCCTATTGTTTAAAAGCTTCCCGTCTCCCGTCCTCTGTTCGCTGCAGTTGCACCAGAGTTGCAGAAAGGGGCGCAGTGGAGGAAGGTGGCCAGTAGAGGGGACGGCACCACGGATGTGGACGTTTTGTGTCAGGCAGAAGGTGTCCCACGTGTCACCTTCACCTGGGCCAAGAACAGTGTACCGCTGGACTTCTCCAACCCCAGGCATGTAGATACACACCACACAAGCTAGAGTGACACAGACCCCTTTGTGCAAGAGAGTAATGTCCTAGAAGAACCACTTTTGGTTCTTCTGTTTATCATAGTGAGACATGAGGAAGGGTGTAGAACCTTTAAGTAAGACGTAAAAGTTCTTTACAAGTTCTTAAGGTTCTTCATGCTCACACTCATCCCTATTACAAACCACCAAAGTAGTTCTTCCAGGATCTCGCTTAAGGAACCCTTTGTAGGACCTTTATTTTTAAGAGTGTATTTTGTTGGGTGCTACAGGTATCTGAAAAGGACAACATATATAATATTATTAACATACTGAATATGAAAAGGTCCATGTGTTATTTCCACTGTGTGTATGTGGGTGTGTGTAGATATATGGAGCGTACAGTGAGGGAGGGGGCTGTCCACACAAGCACACTGACTGTGGTTAATGTGAGTGCAGCGCTGGACTATGCCATCTTCACCTGCACAGCCCGCAACAGCCAGGGGGAGGACAGTCTGGACATACAGCTACTCAGCACCAGTATGTACACACACAGAGAGAAACGCACACACACAAAAATAAACACATAGAGATAATATATATTTATTCATATAATATTATATTATATATAGAATATATAATATATTTACAGTCATATCAGAACATTATGACCACCCTAGGTTTGGAATGAGCTTGGCCTGGGGTGTCACAGGTGGCGTGTGAGAGGCTTTGCTGCTTGTATAAATTAGCGAGCACACCAGCCAGTTGTAGTAGAGTGCAAAAGACTATCATCATGGACAATGGGAGATTTGACTGATGTCCAAAAGGACATGATAATAAGGTGGTAGCATCTCAGAAACTGCTAACTTGTTGGGATGTTCTAGATATTGCCAGTTCTGTTGCTTCAGTCATTTTATATATATATATATATATATATATATATATATATATATATATATATATATATATATGATAAAAATGATCATCAAAATATCATCTCAGGCCCAATAGAAATGCCTTGGAATAAACTTCCATTGAATTCCACTGAAAATGTCCTTCTCCTATAAAACTGCCGTTTTGGAAATACAAGGTTTTCACTTTAAGCTTTAAAAGGTTCTACACACTCACAGGTCACTTTAACAAACATGGTTCATCATGGTGGAACCCTTTGCAGCACCTTAATTTTATTTATATATTCTCATTCCTGTTCTTCTACTTAATATCCCCCCCCGCCTTCTCTCTTTCTCTCGAGTCTTTCTCCCAGCAGCTTCATCTCCCTCCTCCCCCTCTCCCCCTTGTCTTTCTTCCGGCGAGTTCTCTGGACTCAGGCGGAGACGTTTAATGTTTACCATAAAAACCATGAAATACAATCCAATATTCGCCTCGCTCCCCCTCCTCTATTTTTACTGCCGTGAATATTCATAATTAATCTGACGCAGCAATAATAAATCTTATATGCTTCTTATCATCAGAAGGCTGCGGAGAAAAATAGCCCAGATTTTGCTCTGTGCGACTTTGTTTTTTTTTTTCCTGGGCTTTAGAATGTGAACGAGTAGTCAAAGAAAGGAGGACTGACCCCTCTGCCCTTTCCATCCTGAGAGTGAGAGCAGATAATTGCTATTTATTCAACCAAGTGCTGTAAAGAAGAACATATTCTGCTCTCTCTTTCTTTTAGTTCCTCATTGCGTCATGGCTTTCAGTGGCTCACCGTTCTCCTCGCACTGATATATGTAAACACAGAATAGCAATAATCTGAAAATTTGATTGCCAGCCGTTTACGTAAGCACTCACAGGCCACTTTATTAGAAAAACCTACCTTCTACTTACACTCTATGTGTTCCACCTACTTAATAGGAATGCCAATACAGACGATTTTAGCCCAAATATAGGTGAACAATTTATTAGCCATCCTCTACCCTGTCTGTTATTGGTCAGTTCTTTAGCACAGTGATTTATCAGTCTACTCAGGTTTTAGTAGAACTCAGTAACACTGAGATTAATAACTGATCAGTGCAGTGATTTATCAGTCTACTCAGGCTTTAGTAGAGCTCAGTAACACTGAGATAAATTACTAATCAGCAAATGGTGTACCATTCTTAGCCCAGTAGTGACTTCTACTTACTCTCTATGTGATCCACCTACTTAATAGGAATGCCATTACAGGCAATTTTAGCCCATATATAGGTGTACAATTTATTAGCCGTCCTCTACCCTGTCTATTGTTGGTCGGTTCTTTAGCACAGTGATTTATCAGTCTACTCAGGCTTTAGTAGAGCTCGGTAAGACTGAGATAAACTACTGATCAGCACAGTGATTTATCAGTCTACTCAGGCTTTAGTAGAGCTCAGTAACACTGAGATAAACTACTGATCAGCACAGTGATTTATCAGTCTACTCAGGCTTTAGTGGAGCTCAGTAACACTGAGATAAATAACTGATCAGCACAGTGATTTATCAGTCTACTCAGGCTTTAGTGGAGCTCAGTAACACTGAGATAAATAACTGATCAGCACAGTGATTTATCAGTCTACTCAGGCTTTAGTGGAGCTCAGTAACACTGAGATAAATTACTAATCAGCACATGGTGTCCCATTCTCAGCCCAGCAGTGACACTGACATGGCATTGTTCAAGGTTCATAGTGTATTACGTGCAGGTTGTGGGGGCTTTTACACCCACTATCTTGGTTGAGGGAAGGTCCACCACCCAAAAATATCCAACCAAGAGCAGCTCTGTGGTGAGAAACTGACCACTGATGAAGAGCTAAAAAAACAGCTGAGCTGTCTTGAGTCTCAAACTATAACTGAGATGCTTATTTGAAGAACAACCTTTGGTTCTTTTACAATAATTGTTAATTATGGAACCATCAATGATTCCTCTATGCCATTGCTCAAAAATATTTTAAAGAACCTTTGTTTTTAAGGGCATAGAGGTTTCTAATAAAGTGACCACTGAGTAAAATGGTTTCAGTAGTGCTATAGTATTTATAATCAGGCAACATCTGAAGACCTTTCAATCGACGTCACCACATATACATTCTTTCTCCTTCTCAGGTTACCCAGACTCTCCCTCAGATCTGAAGCTGCTTAGTGTTACCTCAAGCTCTGTCACTCTGGAGTGGATGCCAGGCTTCGACGGAGGCCTGACCCAGAACTTCCGTGTCAGGTGAGTCACAGATGCTCTCACAAGGCAATGGCCTAGATATCAAATGTGTGTGAGAAACTACATTTCTTAATGCCTTTATATCAATCTAATGTGTGTCACCAACTCAGTATATGTGCCATTGCATAAGTCTTCATTTTTATGCGCTCACTGTTGCATTATGTTCACAGAGCTGCTGTAATCTTCTGCTGCTGTGCTAATATTTTTTGAGTTAGACAGAATACTTTGAAAAAGTAGTGAAGAATTAATACTGAGTACACTGTTCCATATTTGTTCAATATGCATAAGGTATTCTTATATAATATATAAAATCAACATATTCAGAATATATTTAGAATTCATTTTCTGTCACTGTCATATTTAATAATTTCACAATAACCTTCTAAAAATTCTACTATAATTAAAATGAACATCAAAATCTCGTCTTAAATAAATAACTGATCAGCACAGTGATTTATCAGTCTACTCGGGATTCAGTAGAGCTCAGTAACACTGAGATAAATAACTGATCAGCACAGTGATTTGTCAGTCTACTCGGGATTTAGTAGAGCTCAGTAACACTGAGATAAATAACTGATCAGCACAGTGATTTATCAGTCTACTCAGGCTTTAGTAGAGCTCAGTAACACTGAGATAAATAGCTGATCAGCACAGTGGTTTATCAGTCTACTCAGGCTTTAGTAGAGCTCAGTAACACTGAGATAAATAGCTGATCAGCACAGTGGTTTATCAGTCTACTCAGGCTTTAGTAGAGCTCAGTAACACTGAGATAAATAGCTGATCAGCACAGTGATTTATCAGTCTACTCAGGCTTTAGTAGAGCTCAGTAACACTGAGATTAATCAGTCTGCTCAGGCTTTTCCCTTAATGCAGCCTAGTAACATTTTAAAAAGAATTGTATAATAATTGTATTTTAAATAATGCCTGTAATTTAAACTCAATAATACCGATACTTCATTTCTGTCATTTGAGTATGCATTTACTTTTAAACTGCCACAACCCAATTCGACCCTGTCTACAGGTATCGGTGGGCGGAGTCTTCAAGTTATCTCTATGTCGATGTCTTTCCTCCGAGAGCCACTGTCTACACCGTTACTGGTCTGAAGCCATCCACTGCCTACAACTTTTCAGTCAACGCCATTAACTCAATGGGAGAAAGCAGCTATGCTGACAGTGGTGCAGTACTGACTGTCACCACTTTGGGTCAGTATGGAGTGTCATAGAAGCCTCTTTTTTGTATGTTTGATGCCCACATATCATTGTTTGATTGATTGATTGTTTGTACTGTAAAGTAGTACTTTAGAGTAGTACAGAATTTATGACTTAAATGTACTTGACATTAGAATTAATCAATCATAGTTAGATAATCACTTATCACTTATAGTATTTTTGTTAAGGACGGTCCTAAAATAGATTTTCTCAGCACAGTCCAGTAGTTTTTGGAAGTTGAGCAGAGACAGTTGAATGTTACAAAGTATTTTTTCCTTCTTCTGTAGTTCTTCTGTAGTCATTTTGGAGAAACAAGGTTTTTGTATAACTGCAATTTCTTGGCCACTTTATTAGAAAACCTCTCCCTTGTTGCTCCACCATACTGATGTACCACACACACTACTAGTACTACAAGTACTATCTGGTCAACAGCAGTCCAGTGGTTCAAAAAGGGATGAATGGAGCAGCTGATAGCTCTGGATACACACCTCTGTTTGAACCTATAAGCTTTTACAAACAAATTTTTGGTTAGTGAAACATTTTCTACCTTTTCTGAATGTTACGACTTTCTTAGGTTCTTAGGACATCCAAGAAACGTCCAAAAAACGTCTAGTAGACAGTGATGCAACTCAGTGATGCAACTAGTTATTATGTCACACATTTTTAGAGCGTTTCTGGAATGATATTTCTGCAGCAGTGCAGGCTAACCTTCCTGAAACCCTTTAAATATGTTACTGAACGCTCTTATAATGTTCTCTGTTAGCTAGTGCGTAGGTGGAGCTCATCAAATGGCCAGTGGCTAAGATAGCTGTTTCTAATAAAGTGGCCAGTGCATGCATATTCACACACACACATATAGTTTAAACAGT
Source organism: Salminus brasiliensis (assembly GCF_030463535.1). Lineage (NCBI taxonomy): Eukaryota > Metazoa > Chordata > Actinopteri > Characiformes > Bryconidae > Salminus > Salminus brasiliensis. The sequence continues at coordinate 4,990,318 of NC_132888.1, forward strand.
TTGTTACATTGTTGACAGACTGAGCTGAACACAGGTTGCCTGCACTGAGAGCAAAATCTGTGCTGTAGTGCTGAGAGCCACCGTTGGTGCCGAAGCGATCAGTGTGTGACCAATCATCTACTGGAGTGGGTGCGGTGTGAGGATACTGTCGAGGCAAAACAAACCTTGTTGGATTAAGTGCTGCGTGGAGCATGCAATTCGCATACTGCGGTTTCCCCCATGATCTAGATTTACGATATTTGTGATCATTTCTGAAGGTTAACCATATGAACCACTGCTTTATTCACTGACCTTAAATTAGGCTTATAAGTATAGTGAAGCTAAAAAGTCTGCACACCCCTTTCACCTTCTCCACCTTGCCCACAATGACGAAGTGAAAGCAGGTTTTTAGTCAAAATAAAAATAAAAAAAAATCAGATGTACACAAGTGGGCATACCCTTCGATATGACGCCCAAAAGTGAGCAGAGGTGCATTTTGTTTTCACTGAAACTGATGCTGAGATGTTTCTACAATTTAATCAGAGTCCACCTGTGGTAAATTCAATTGATTGGACATGATAGGGGATTGTCAACACCTGCATATACAATATAAGCTCTCGTGGTTGACAGTGTATGTCAGAGCAAACTCCAAACCATGGGGTCAAAGGAATTATCTGCAGACCTCAGAAACAAGATTCTGTCTGGAGACAGGTACAGAAAAAAATGCTGTCTGACATTGTGAATCTGGCCATTGGTCTTTTCATTGTGTCAAAAGTTTACAATGAATGGATCTATAGAAACGATTCAGAATTACTGGGAATAAAACATTTTACATTGACTTCAATTGAATTACTTATAGGATTGTTTTTAAGGACGGTCATAAAATAGATTTTCTTAGCACAGTCCAGTAGTTTTTGGCAGTTGAGCAGAGATGAACTCTGTCCTCCATTCTAAATTACGGACATTGCATCTATATTTTTTGAGCAGTTTTTGACTTTTTGTATATATATATATATAACTTGAAACTTATATTATATTATATCAATGTTATATTAATATAAAATATATATTAACAATGACTTCCTTTAAGTTTCCTTAAGTTTTTTTCTGTAGTCATTTTGGAGAAACAAGGTTTTTGTTTGACCACGATTACTTGGCCACTTTATTAGAAAACCTCCCCCTTGTTGCTCCACCTAGCTGATGTACCATTATAGAGACCACAGCCCATCTGGTTTGCATTTCTCTAGCTTTTCATTAGTGTTTCATTGAATGTTAAGAACATTTTAAGAACAGATGTCATATTGGAGATATGCTTTTTGTTGTTTTGTTTAGTTTTTTTTTTTTAATAACTTCCACTACAACGCTAATTAGAGCTAGCCTTCCTATGGGACTGTAGTACTATGTTAGCTCTCATATAACACCAATGCACTTGAGCATTTTGTGGCTGTTTGTACACAGACAATCAAAGCCGATGGTTAAAGACACTCCTTGTTTGATTTGAAGCTTGTAGCATGTGTTTTATCTTGTATTTAACAGTATAATAGTGTCTCTTCCAGCAGAGCCCCGTAACAGAGCTGCTGATATAGATTTCAAAACAAAAAATGACATTTTGGTTAGACTACTAACATCTTCACAGCCAGTGACGTAACTAGAACCTCCATTGTCCCACCCTTTGGAAATCTGAGGTTGATTTTCCCTGTCAGATGCTAATTATGTGATTTCAATTAAATGACATATCGTTGCTGCCATGCAAAAACCTTGTATCTTAAAAATGGCAACTCTACAGGAATAGAAAAAAAAACTTTGTCAATGTAAAAAGATTTTATTCCATAGGTATGTTTATTTTATTATTATTTATTTTTTTTGCATAAGCAATCCTTCATGTCTAGTCATTTTTTGTTCCATTAGGCCTTCTCTTGTAGCCAAGGCCAGTGACTAAGAAACAGTAAACCATTTACAGTTACTAAAAGCAATGTTAGAAATATGTATTGTATTTATAAAGTTTAAGAAGCCTTCAAAAGGTCTCTCAACAGGAAATCTTGAGCGCAATAAACAGGAACTACATTAGCAAAGTTTTGTTTTGAGCATTTAATGCAGTTACAGCTAAATCAGCACAACGAAAGAGATATTACAGAGTACAGAGTTATTACGCAGTGTCTGCTGCTACAAGCAATTAAGAGTTTGGGGGTTAAGCCTGGTTTGCTTCTGAAAGCAGACGGCAAGCAAAACTCAACTGATTGTGTGCGAGCTGGAAAACAACACACTCCGATTGCAGCAATCATGCTGTGTTGTGCCGGATCCATCCCGTTAAACCACATCGTTAGCACCTCCGCCCACTCTCAAATCACTGCAACACGCAAACTTCTGGAGTTTTGCAGCTCTGTGCTAAATTATGATGTGGTGCTTTGGTTATTAACTGAAAACAAAGCGAAAAAGTTTAGAGCAACACTGGCTGTAGAAGGTCTTGCTGGGGTTTCGATTGAAATCACGTTGTTTTGTGCTACCAGTCGAAGTTTTGAGAACACTTGGTGGTAAGATTATATTATATATAATGGGGGCATTTTAATTAGCCATGTTTTGTCTTGATAGCAGCTTCACTTGGTTTCAGTAGAAACTCACCCAGCATATCTACTAGAACTATTAACTGAGATGATTGCATTTCAAAGTAAAAAATCTGATGTACACAAGTGGGCATACCCTTCGATATGATGCCTGGAAGTGAGCAGAGGTGCATTTTGTTTTCACTGAAACTGATGCTGAGATGTTTCTACAATTTAAATGGAGTCCACCTGTGGTAAATTCAATTGATTGGACATGATTGGGGATTGTCAACACCTGCACATACAGTATAAGCTCGCACAAAAGTATACTTGCAAATTCTTCTATTCTAGAATTTAATCATGAAGCAAGATCATTACTACATAAGCTTACAGACAGACAGATAAGTAGTTAAATAGATAGGTAGGACGTTAGGTAGGTAGGTAGATAGGCAGACATATAGGTAGTTAGGTAGGTAGATTGATAGACAGGTAGATATCAGAATCAGAAATACTTTATTAATCCCAGGAGGGGAATTGCAGTTGTTATAGTTGCAACTGTTTGTGTAAGAATAAACACTATAAAATAAAATAAAATAAAATGTAAAACAAAAAGAGAAAAAATAATACATAACTAACTAGATAGATAGATAGATAGATAGATAGATAGGTAACTAGATATATATTGTGTTAATTGTGTTAATGATAGATAGGTAGGTAGATATATATATATATATAGATATATATATATATATATATAGATAAACAGACAGGTAGGTAGTTAGTTGATAGATAGATAGATAGACGGGTAGATCTAGGTGGGTAGATAGATATCTAGATATATAGGTAGGTAGGTAGATATGTATATATACATATATGTATATGTCTATATAGATAGATAGATAGATTGATAGATAGGTAGGTTGGTAAGTATATATATATATATATATATATATATATATATATAGATAGATAGCTAGACCGTCCATTGTGTGTTCAGTACTGTTTACTCAAACTTCTGCAGTGTAAGTGTGTTGACTGTAAGTCGAACGTGTGTGTGCTGATGCAGATTTTGCTCTCTTTCTTCCCTGCACAGATCGCGAGCCAGTTCCCGGCGAGCCTCACCCAGAAGTGCCGGACTCCGCTAAAGGTGCTGTGCTTGCGTTTCTGCCTGCTCCGTCAGCCCGCTCACAGATGGCTTTCCGCTGCTGCTATTCATCAAGCTCAGAGCGCCTCTGTCATTTCACATTCCAGATCAATATCTGCGCTCATAAGGCTAATTTGCGAGGCTTTTTCTTATGCACTATAATATGGCTACCAGCTATAATGCTGCTGGAACGTGATGTCAACCCTGATGTAATCGCATGCAATCCTACACAGGACTGGTAAAGCCAAGCTTTTGATGATTCACCAGGTGGACAGAACAATGTTGCATTTACATTTTAGTCTAAAAAAAAAAATGTATCATGAGGTGATAGAGTTATCAACTATTCTATCACATAAAAGTACTTGAACAGAAGAACAGGGTGAAAGGAGGCTAACAAAGTATACAAAGAAACAGATGGACTACAGTCTGGAATTAAACCAGAGTATAACTGAAAGGCGCTACTGAAGATGTACTGAAGACGTACGTTTGACAGTACCACCCTAGGAACAGCTTAGTGTTTATTTTTGGCTAAAGAAACAATATCTCTTGGAATAAGTGTTGTCTTCTCTTCAAGGAACTAATAGATGGGTATGCATTGACATCACGTTCCCGCTGGTATATGTTACATATGTCCCCCTGAGGCTCAAAATCACACTCATTTGAGAATAAAACCTTATATCTGGAGCACAGAGTCACATAAATGGTATTAGAGTTGTTGTCACACTCTTTTCAGGCTCAGTTAGTAGACTGGCTCATCCAGGTTTGCTTGCTTCCCTTTTAATCAAACTACTGTAGCTAAATTCGCAACTACAGTTGGCTTGTTTTTTCCCCAGCTGACTTTCTCACAACTCAGCGAGCTTCCACAGATTTCGGTACCTGGATTCCAGTAGTTTCTTTGAATTGCAGCAATCCATTAGTTTCTCTTCCCTTCAGTCTGTTCATTCATACTGAATGCTAATGCTGCCACTTAGATGGTCTTTTTGCCACCATGTGTATATCCTCTATTAGCCTTTTATTAACAGCGCAGGGCCTCTCCACAACACTACGGAAACACAGCAACACCTGAGTTAATCAGTGTAAATTTGCCAATCATACCCTTGTTATATGCGAAAGCATCACTGAAAAGTTTAATTTAACCACCCTTTCACACAATCTATAGCTTCCAGGCTGGAGTCATTGGCTTAGTATTGGAAAACCTGCTCCATCATAATTTCTTCTAAAAGTAAGAGTATTAAAAAGAGTTGATCCTGCTTTTGCTAGAATAACTGTCTCTACTGTCCAGAGAAAAAGGGGCTTTCTTCTAGATTTTTGAGAGTATTGGCATAGCTGGCATAGCTTCCAGGCTGGAGTTATTATCTGGCTTCTAACAGGAATTTTCCGTTCCACCTTAAATAGTGCAGAAGCTAGGTGCACTATAATGTAACTGAAGTGATGTTTTAAGGTAGAATATCAGCTTCATGCTGCAAGACAATGTAAATGTGGCAAACTTTGCATACATTTCATTCCAGTTGGATCCAAGAAAAACCATGAATCAAAGTCATGAGGTGTCATTACTTTATCAAATTGGGCAAAAATGGCTATAATAAAAAAATAATAATAATAATTAATGATCTGGTCTTGTCTGCACAGTTACTGCCTGTTGATTCCCCAACACCGTTCTACAAATGACGCACAGCTTAGTAATGCTGAGTAATGGTCACATTCTAGACCTCACCACTGCTTGTGCCAAAAGAGCTCAGCCAGGACAGCCTAGCACTCACTTGCAAAAGGATTACTGATTAAAATATGACTAAAAAGTGTGTATTACTTTCGAAAAGACTCAAGAAGGTGTAAATCCATCCGGACTTTACTTCAACACATGGAGCTGAGCAAATCTAATTGCTGGGGTTTACCTAATTCAGAGCCTAACACCTTATTCTAACAAAAGCAACGCGAGCGAACGCCAGCAACAAAATCAAAACACTCCCATTATAGCCTCTGAAGCTGTCCATACCAGCGGCGAACAGCGAGTGGCGGAGCTGTTTTTGACAGACTCCTCGCTTCTATTTTTGACGTGTCGCATCGCACTTTTGTTCCACTTCAAATACTGCAACAAAAAACAGCCGTGTTTCATCAAAACACAGTTAAACTAGCCAGAAATGGACAGGGAGTCCAGGAGTTGGAGAGGAGAGGGAGCTGTATGGCCCTTTATCTAATGTTTAATAAGTACCTCCCCTTCCCAGTGAGTTCTATAATGGGACCATGCACAGCTTCAGCTCTACGTCATCTGAAGAACCGTGTGGGGAATACATCATACAGCAGGCTACACATATACCTGATATCAGATCACGGGTCCTGGGGTAACTTTTTTGTTCATTAGTAACCATATTATTTTTGGGACTTTTTAAATAAAGTGATTATACTTCCATGTATTTCCTGGAACTGAGTGACTGACTTCCGACAAAGTAGGATATGTAGGTGTGTTTCTTAGAGATGGAAATTTCAGGTCCAGAAAAGGAAAAATCTGAGCTGCCCAGACAGCTAAAAAAATGTGATCTTTACTTTCACAACCCTATGTTTTCCATCAAAAGCCGATTCGCACCAAGAGCCCTTCGAGCTTCAAGTACAGCTCGGCTCGACCCGCCATCACTCAAAATCCACGGAAGACGAGCGTCCAGACTTTTTTCTGTCCTGCACCGAAGTGGTGGAACGATCTTCCCCTGGGTGTCCGAACAGCAGAGTCCAACACTTGCTGTCTTCAAACCCAGACTGAAGACCCTCCTCTTCTGAGAGTACTTGGGCGAGTGGTCTCCTTATTAAATTGTGTTTAGTAGAGTCTAAACTCTGTCACTCTGGAGAAGAGTGTCTGCTAAATGCCTTAAATGTAAATGTAAATGTAAATCTCTAGTAGTTATTTAGCGAATAATGCTAACATAGGAAAGACTTAATAGGACTGTATCTACAGTGTGGTCACCTCAATTACACAGAACACAGGTGTCACTGTGTTTTGGTGCATTTGTAGGGATGCGCTGGATGTTGTGGGGAACCTAATCAGTGAAAGGACTTAATGAACCAGTTGAATTAATGTAGCTAGTTGTTGCGTTATGGTGGAAGCTGAATATTCTAAACTCAGTGTCCGAATCCTACAGGTGGGAGCATACTTGTGAAAGGGTTAACTTAAACACAGGGACAATAACTAGAGCAAAAAGTTAAACAGTGCAGGCTGACGTTCGACAGCACTACTATTCAGACGACACAGCATTGAGCTGTGGAGCAGTGGAAGAACTGTTTTCTCTGGAATGATGGATGGTGCAGCTCCATCCAGTACATTTTTTCAGATGGGTTGAGGAGTTGGGGATGATGAAGTGGGGTGGTGATCATCATCCAACATCCTGACCTCACTAATGCTTTTGTTGCTGAATGCAATCAAATCCTCTCAGCAATGCTTCCTCCAAAACTGGTAGAAAGCCTTCTTCTTCCCTGGACAGTAGAGACAGTTACTCCAACAAAAGCCGGATCAACCTTTTAATACCTTTGATTTCAGAAGAAATAATGAAGGAGCAGGTGTCCCAATACTTTTGTCTAAAGAGTGTACGTTTAAATGCTTGTTAGATGTTAGGACGTGCTGTAAGGGTAGGGAGATTTCTTACTCTAGATTCGACGTGTCTGTTTTTAGCCCATTTACGGCGTTTTGACGATCACTCATAAGTGACAGACTCAGTTTGAGCTGCCTGTGCTCGAGCCATGCTCAGAAAGCTGCACTTTGATGTCTCTCTTTGATGTTCACTGACATGCAGTAGAAATGAATGCAAATGCACTTGTCATGAATCCATCACGAGGCCGTACGTCTATGTTAGTGTTCCAGTCTCACGTAACCGAGCAGCTGTGTGTTCATGGCCTCATTCCCTCTTCCACAATGTGGGTTGTTTCCTCAGCCTCCGCTGTTCCGCTCTACGCCGTAGTCGTCCTGGTTGGAGGACTCCTCCTGCTGCTCAACGCGGTGGGCTTCTTTCTGTTCGTCCGGCAGAGGAGGAGGAGGAAGGGGCGGGGCCTAAAAGGTGAGGAACGTCGTTAGGTGTCACTTCTCCGGGGATGCGCTGTTAGACGGCGTGTTCTAGACTGTAGACTGTGCTGCTTACAGCGGCGGCGGTACAGCACTCAAAAAGAACAGCCTGTCTGAATCCTAATATGTCATTTTCAAATCCATCTCTCTCTCTCTCTCTCTCTCTCTCTCTCTCTCTCTCTCTTTTTCCTTCCCCCACTCACTCTCTCGCTTGCTCGCACTCTCTCACTCTCCATCATCTCACCCTCTCCTCCTCACCCATCTGCCACCTCTCCTTCCCTCAGCAGCTGTCATTTTCACTCTCCGTCTTCTCCCCCTTATCTTGGCCCTTTGCTTTCTCCCTCCCTCCATCTCTGTCTCCCTCTCTCTCTTTATTCTCCCTCTCTGTGACTCTCTTCCTCCTCATTCCATCAAACTGTCAGGTGTCTTCTTGTCTTCCCCCACTTAACTCTCGCCTTTTCTCTCTCTCTCTCTCTCTCTCTCTCTCTCTCTCTATGTGTGTGTCTGTTTCCCTCACTCGCTTTTGCCAATCTTTTTCCTATGCAATCTCTCTCTCTCTCTCTCTCTCTCTCTCTCTCTCTCTCTTCCCCCCTTCTTCATTCCTCCTTCCTTCCTATCTTCTTTCAATTTCCCCCTTTCCTCTTTTTTTCTCTTTCATCTTCTTTCTCCCTCTCTCTCTCTGTCTCTCTCTCTCTCTCTCTCGCTCTCTCTCTCTCTCTCTCTCTCTCTCTCTCTCTCTCTCTCTCTCTGTCTCTCTCTCTCCCTGTCTCTCTCTCTTTCTTGTTCACTGTCTTTTCCCCTTTCCACCCCATCTCTCTCTCCCAGCTGCATTTAACTTTCTTCATCTCTCTCTCTCTCTCTCTCTCTCTCTCTCTCTCTCTCTCTCTTGCTCTCTCATTCATTGCTTTTCTGACTCTCCTCCTTTCCTTTCCTTCAAACTGTCATCTTGTCAACCCCCTTTCTCTCTCTCTCTCTCTCTCTCTCTCTCTCTCTCTCTCTCTCTCTGTCTCTCTCTCTCTCTCTCTCTCTCTCTCTCTCTCTCTCTCTCTCTCACTCCTCTCTCTCTTTGACTAAGTGTCCTTTTTCGCAGATTTGCTGAGGCCGTTCTGACGTAATGTGATTTGCTGGAATGAGTAATTGATAATGGAAATGAACACGAGCTCCACACACACACACACACACACACACACACGTATACCTACACTGCACTCGTTTTCCATCTCTCTCTCTCTTCTCTGCCTGACTGCTTCACTGCCCCCTCCTTCCTCTGACCTGCTTCTGCGCCGTGTGTAATAATGGCCGACGTCTCTGTCACTTAATCTCCCCGTCCTCACCCGGCTCTCTTTTCCTCCTCCAGAGGGGGCAGGCGGCGTTACGGAGGGGAAGAAGAGCGAGAGCGAGGGGTGAGTCACGTTAATCTCATGCTTTGAGTCAGTGCAGCGCTGCAGATACAGCGGCGCTCGCTAAATCCCCACTTAAGGCCATCTGAACAGCGAAAACACAGACAACAGAGACAGCGGCCTGCAGAGCAGACAGACTGCAGCCTCTGAGCCAGCCGCAGTCATCTCACTCTCTGCCCAGCTGGCTTAGAGCAGGGCGTCTCAAACCAGTCCTTCAGGCCCACCAGATGCTCCACTGTTGCTTCCTGACCCAGCTTCTGACCTAAGCTTTGTTTGATGGAGGTCTTCAAACTGGAAGCACCCCCAGATTTCCACAGGAGATGAGAGATGATAGTTACACTGTATGGACAAAAGTATTGGGACACCTGCTCATTCATTATTTCTTCTGAAATCAAGGCTATAAAAAGTGTTTCTTCTCTCCAATCTCTACTAGATTTTGGAGGAACACTGCTGTCAGGATTTGATTGCATTCAGTGATAAGAGCATTAGTGAGGTCAGGATGTTGGATGAGGATCACCACCCCATCTCATTATCCCCAACTCCCCAACTCATCGCAATAGTATCGGATAGAGCATCATCAACCATCTTTCCAGAGAACACAGTCTTCCACTGCTCCTCAGCTCAACGCTAGGAGGGCTTTTTACCCCTCTAGCCCACACCTGGCATTGGCCAGGAGGCATGAGGGATAGGATTGTGCTTATCTGCTCCTAGGTGTCCTATTCTATTGGCAGCCATTCTTTTAAACAAGGGCTAGGCAAGCTGTGTGTGTGTGCATTCACACATCTATGTCAGCAATGGGTGCAACCTAAAGCTAAGCTAAATGCTTTTGTTAGAAAGGGTGTCCACAAACATTTGGACACGTGTGTAGATTAACTTCGTAGCTCCAGTGCAAAGCTCCATAAGCAAACAAGTCTTGGCTGATGAACTACATTCATGGCCCAATGACAAGATTTTATGCTAAGCTCCAGAACTTTCCGGCCCGACATGGCGCCCCCTGGTTGGGAATGGAACACAATGTGGGCAGTCTGGTGGGCCCTAAGGACTGGGTCAAGCAACACTGGCTTAGGACAAGCCTGCTCTGTTGAGCATGTTAACTGCCCATGCTGAGGCCTAAATCTGCACCACAGTGGAGAGTGAAAATGACCTGTTATTGCAGGTCAGAGGTGATATGAGGCTAAAGGTCAGGATATGGAAGTCTGTATCCCGCTTGCTTCAACTTTTCTCTTGTTTATTTTAATGTATTTTCTCTCTTTCGCTTCTCTCCTCTTCACAGGTCATCAGTGAGCAGCTTCAGCCGCTATGCGAGCAGAGAGCGGATCAACGCTTCTGCACAGCGCACTCTGCTCATCGATACCAGCTCTGATCCAGACAGCGGTGGCAGCGTCTACGAAAGTTACGGAGGGGTGAGGGAGCAGAGCAGAGCAGAATGGTGGAAGGAAAAGAAATGAGAGAGAGAAACAGAAAGAAAAGTGGAGAGATTAACCCTTTAAACCCTTTAAACTCTGGTGCCGTTATTCAGTTATTAATCTTATAGCTTATCACACCGTAACACAAGTAAGCTACACTGTATACACACACACATACACACACATAGCTTCTCTAGAGAAGTACCATTGCCAATACAATAGGACTCTCTGGAGCAGATAAACATGAACCTGTAGGCACCATGCTGCCTAATGCCAGGCATGAGCTAGAGGGGTGTAAGGCCCCCCAGCATTGAGGAGCTGTGGAACAGTGAAATAACTGTGTTCCCTGAAATGGTTACTTGGGGAGTTGGGGATTGGGTAAGGTGGTGATTATGCACCATCCTGACCTTACAAGTGCTGTTCCTCTGAAATCTAGTAGAAACCCTTTTTCTGTGGACAATAGGGAGGCAGTTACTCCAACAAGAGCAGGATACACTCTTTTTAGAAACGTTGAATGAGCAGGTGTCCCAATACTTTTGTCCATGTAGTGTACATTAATATGAAAGTAGGGTCTTAAATCTAACTTTATGATTCTTTAAAATGAATGATTCCTTAATTAAATCAGTTTTTCTTTACAATTATTTAATTAGATTACTTACCTTTTTAGAATTCTTTACATATTTACTTACAATTTTCTTCGCCAATTTATCATTTAATTCCCAAGCAGTAGCTTGTGAAAGAATTTATAAATAAAATAAATTACAAAATAAATTCTTGGCCAAATGCCCTAATTACAAAATAGGAAATACAGAAATACATTTCAAGTACAAGCTTAAAATTAACAATAGACATGGATAAATAATATTGAATCAAAATAAAAATGAGGTAAATTAACACATTAAAAAGAAAACAATCAAGAGGATATAAGATCAAGAGCAAATTCTATTGATATACAATGAACAAATTTAGATTTTTGACTTTTGGGCATTAGTGGATCAGCGGTTAGAGTTCCAGGGGGATATTGATGACAGGGTTGTGGGTTCGATACCCGAGCTCTGGATGTGTGTGTGCTCACTGCCCCTAGTCTTGTTGATCTTTCTGATTCCTGATTCTATAAAGCTGCTTTGTGACAACGGCAGCACTATACACATAAATCTGAATTGATTTGCTTTGATTTGAAATTAGATTTAATGAAATTCAATTAAATTCAGAAATTGATATTAATAAGCCAAAATGACAAATAAAACCAGAAATGGGGGATAAAAAGGTAAAACGAAAAATCTAAACTTATTTAAAAAGTCGAATTAAATTAAGTTAAATTAAACTAAATTAAATTAAATTAAATGGGACCAAGCAAAATTATAAAATGTAAAACAAAAGAAATTAACATAAGGCTAAACTAACTTAAAATGACTGAACGTATAATAAAATAATAACAAATAATAAAAGTAACAAATATGTAAATAAAAAAATAAATGAGAATAAAATGATTAATGCTAAACAAATAAAAAAGCAACAGATTAAATTTAGAAAAAGGTTAGGAGGGTGTAAGGGTAAATCCTTGGGTGATGACAGTTCTTCCCATCTTCTCTCGACTCTGTATTTACTATTCAGTGGAGGAAAATGACCTGCTCGCATTTGAAACTCACCCTCTTCCCAAAATAGATGGTGAGATTACATAGCAATTGAGGAATTTGAGGCTAACCTTGACACTCTTCGCTAACAGTGCTGTATTTTCTACTCAGTAGAAGCGAACGGCAGCCGAGTATCTGGAACTTGCCTCTCCTTTCAGAATAGGAGATGTGATTACATAGCAATTGAGGAATTTGAGAAAATTGTAATACCTGTGTTAACAGCACTAGTAAATGTGTAAGTGTGTTTGACAAGACTGTCTTGGTACCCTGTAACACTCCATCATCTTTGTTGTCATTTTCATCATCATCATCATCATCATCAGTTTCATTTATACAGTTCCCTCTACACAGTCTTCAAAAAGCTGCAAGACTAGACATATCACTGGATTATAAGGTCTACACAGTATCTACACAGTTATGTAAGTCTTACATTCACAGTGTGTTGAGGCACTAGAGGGAGTGTAAATAGGACAGGGAGGGGAAAAACAAGAATCTTAAGCTCAGGTTTTAAAACAGAGTGTGGGAATAAGCATCATAAAGGGGCTCTAGGGCCACAACGTGGGGTGCAATGGTGGTTAATTATGGAGAAAAATGAACTGTGTGAATAGACAATGTCAATGTACAAGTTTGTGGCACTCCCATGTGGTTGGCTACATCTCATAGTATAGCAAACCTGAATGCATTGCACAACATCTCTCAAAAGTAGAGCCCATTATTTATTTTTCTCCATAAATCAGATTTCAACCTGCATTCTGCTCAATCGTAAGAAGGCGGCGCTACACTTAGGAATTAAGTGACTGACAGCCTTGGCTGTAAGAGACCAGGGCTTGGATGGAGGAGTTGTTGGAGCATCCATTTACTGGACAAACTGGAAATCCAGAAGGAAAATCCGCTCTGCTTCTGTGCTGTGAGCTCAGTGAAGTTGGTCTGAGACACACTTGGTCTGGTACAACATTCTAGATTCTAGAACAGTGTATGAGAACATATTAGAACAATAGAAACCAAGCGAACATTCTAGAATATTGTAAACAGAGAGAACATTGTAGAAGATTGTGGAAGATGGAGAACATTCTAGAACAATGCAAACAGAACATTGTAGAACAGTATGGAAGGGGGAGAACATTCTAGAACAGTGTAAACAGAGAACATGGTTGAGGATTATGGAAGGGAAGAAGGTTCTAGAACAATGTAAACAGAACATTGTAGAAGACTATGGAAGGTGGAGAACATTTTAGAACAGTGTAAACAGAGAACATGGTTGAGGATTATGGAAGGGGGAGAACGTTCTAGAACAATGTAAACAGAACATTGTAGAAGACTATGGAAGGGGGAGAACATTCTAGAACAATGTAAACAGAACACTGTAGAAGACTATGGAAGGGGGAGAACATTCTAGAACAGTGTAAACAGAACATTGTAGAAGATTATGGAAAGAGGGAAAACGTTCTAGAACAATGTAAACAGAACATTGTAGAAGACTATGGAAGGGGAGAACATTCTAGAACAACGTAAACAGAACATTGTAGACGATTATGGAAAGGGGAGAACGTTCTAGAACAATGTAAACAGAACATTGTAGAAGACTATGGAAGGGGGAGAACATTCTAGAACAATGTAAACAGAACACTGTAGAAGACTATGGAAGGGGGAGAACATTCTAGAACAGTGTAAACAGAACATTGTAGAAAATTATGGAAGGGGAAGAACATTCTAGAACAGTGTAAACAGAACATTGTAGAAGATTATGGAAAGAGGGAAAACGTTCTAGAACAATGTAAACAGAACACTGTAGTAGACTATGGAAGGGGAGAACATTCTAGAACAATGTAAACAGAACATTGTAGACGATTATGGAAAGGGGAGAACGTTCTAGAACAATGTAAACAGAACATTGTAGAAGACTATGGAAGGGGGAGAACATTCTAGAACAATGTAAACAGAACATTGTAGAAGACTATGGAAGGGGGAGAACATTCTAGAACAACGTAAACAGAACATTGTAGACGATTATGGAAAGGGGAGAACATTCTAGAACAATGTAAACAGAACGTTGTAGAAGATTATGGAAGGGGAGAACATTTTAGAACAATGTAAACAGAACATTGTAGATGATTATGGAAGGGGAGAACATTCTAGAACAATGTAAACAGAACACTGTAGAAGACTATGGAAGGGGGAGAACATTTTAGAACAGTGTAAACAGAGAACATGGTTGAGGATTATGGAAGGGGGAGAACGTTCTAGAACAACGTAAACAGAACATTGTAGAAGACTATGGAAGGGGGAGAACATTCTAGAACAATGTAAACAGAACACTGTAGAAGACTATGGAAGGGGGAGAACATTCTAGAACAGTGTAAACAGAACATTGTAGAAGATTATGGAAGGGGGAGAACATTCTAGAACAGTGTAAACAGAACATTGTAGAAGATTATGGAAAGAGGGAAAACGTTCTAGAACAATGTAAACAGAACATTGTAGAAGATTATGGAAAGAGGGAAAACGTTCTAGAACAACGTAAACAGAACATTGTAGACGATTATGGAAAGGGGAGAACGTTCTAGAACAATGTAAACAGAACATTGTAGAAGACTATGGAAGGGGGAGAACATTCTAGAACAATGTAAACAGAACACTGTAGAAGACTATGGAAGGGGGAGAACATTCTAGAACAGTGTAAACAGAACATTGTAGAAAATTATGGAAGGGGAAGAACATTCTAGAACAGTGTAAACAGAACATTGTAGAAGATTATGGAAAGAGGGAAAACGTTCTAGAACAATGTAAACAGAACACTGTAGTAGACTATGGAAGGGGAGAACATTCTAGAACAACGTAAACAGAACATTGTAGACGATTATGGAAAGGGGAGAACGTTCTAGAACAATGTAAACAGAACATTGTAGAAGACTATGGAAGGGGGAGAACATTCTAGAACAATGTAAACAGAACATTGTAGAAGACTATGGAAGGGGGAGAACATTCTAGAACAACGTAAACAGAACATTGTAGACGATTATGGAAGGGGAGAACATTTTAGAACAATGTAAACAGAACATTGTAGATGATTATGGAAGGGGAGAACATTCTAGAACAATGTAAACAGATATTTATGATTTATAATTATCCCTTATAAGATCATCCTTTCTTAATAATCTTTAATGGGCAGTGGTGTCTCAGCGGTTAGTGCTCCGGGCTATTGATGACAGGGTTGTGGGTTCGATTCCCAGGCTCAGCAAGCTGCCACTGTTGGACCCTTGAGCAAAGCCCTTCACCCTCTCTGCTCCCCGGGCACTGGAGTTGGCTGCGCTTGGAGGGGGGGGGGGGTGCTCGCTGCCCCTAGTTCACTAGTGTGTGTGTGTTAATTACCACAAATGGATAAAATGCGCTGTACACACATTTCGCTGTGACAAATACATACACCTTTACCTTAGCAATGTTCTCTGTGGTTAGGACATTCTAGAACAATCTAAACAAAGGACATTATATACCAGAGTTCTTCAAATCTGGACAATCAATTGCATCAGGTGTTCCGTTAACTTCCAGCAAGAACAAAATCCAGAACTGGAAACTGGATTCAGGGTCCAGATTTGCAGACCAGGCTTCTAGAAGATTATGAAAGAAGGAGGACATTCTAGAAAAAGTACAAACGAAGAGAACAGTGTAGAAGATTATGGAAGGAGGAGAACATCTATAACAGTGTAACTCGGGAGAACCTTTTACAGTGTCCTGATGATCACACACCGGTGTCGAACACCAAACTAGCATTTGTCCACATTTGGCTTAGATACTCTAGATACTTAGATACTCTTAGATACTCTGATGCCACACTGATGTCTAATAAAAGTCTCAAAGGATCTGTGTTTTGTTTTCTACCTGTTCCTCCAGGAGAGCTATCACTACTACTACCCCACTGAGGCCTACAGCCCCGCTCTCTACCCCCACCCGGAGGCTCCTGAGGAACAGGGTGAGAAACCTCACAGACAAGCGCACTGCAGGCAGGAAACGAATTTCAGAAAGATTTATTCCTCTTAACGTCAGTCTGGTGAAGACTGGGACATATTTGCGTACGGATATTACAGCAGCTCCGGAAGGACGATTTTGCAAGCTCCCTAACACAGAAAGGCTTATTACACACTAAGGGGTTTTACTCAGTAACTACAGTGACTTCTGTACAAACTGGTGGGGCTGTTCTCTGATAATAGAAGCTTGTAATAACACTTTTGGCCTGCCGGTGGGGCATTGAGCAGTCCTAAGTTGACCCCTTAAACAGCCTAAGGGTGGCCCAGGAGGAGGTCTGATTTGGTCCACCGCAAAGTTTCCCCAACTCCACCATCTCACCCAATAGGAGAATAAACATACCCTAATATTCTTATATATAAAATAGTCCAAAGCTATATATTTAGCCTATGATTTATTAAAAATTATAATTATTTAAATTTAATTATTTTCATTTTAAAATTGTATTTTTTAAAAGAATGGTTTGTATTCTGATCTGGTTCTGTTTGTTTTTTTTTATATAAAAACAAATATTTATTGTTATACATTTAATATTTCATGAGACACTTTCAACTCAAAAAACAAAAAATAACTATTACAACTATAGACAAACTTGTGTTAGATTGATGTTATAGTGATGAATGATGTAAACAAAAATATAAATACTTTATTTATTTGTTTTTGTGTTTGTTTTTTTTCTCATTCATTCATTAAGTCATTCATTGTTTGAAATAATTAATCCACAACTGTGGAAGTGAGACAACATAAAATATTTTTCGTATGCAATGTATTGCCAATAGAATAGGACTCTCTGGAGAAGATAAACATGACCAGGCCAGGCCTGGGCTAGAGGGGTATAAAGCCCCCCAAAATTGATCTGAAGAGCAGTGGAAAAACTGTGTTCTTTGAAATGAGGTGAGGTGGTGATCATTATCCAACATCCTGAGCTCACTAATGCTCTTGTCACTGAATGCAATGAAAATCTCAAAGCAATGCACCTCCAAAATCTATAAAGTCTAATTCTCTGGACAGTAGAGACAGTTACTCCAACAGAAGCAGGATACACTCTTTTTAATACCCTTTTGGAAGAAACAAGGAATGAGCAGGTGTCCCAATACTTTTGTCCATATGGTGTATTCATGTAAAAATTATAATCTTTTGGTGACAACTGATTTCTTTATGTCTAATTTTACAGATTAAAATAAATAATATCAATAATATATATATTTTTTATAAAATCTGTATATATGCAAGACATATACAAGAAATTATATTGTAATTAATGTTACATTTAATAAAAAAGTCCTGAATTGTATAAAAATGGATAGATTTTAATAATGCTTGCAGGTAGCAGACACGGTTTAAACCCTGTGGGCCATGAATATGAGGAGGTCCGAGACTGGAGGCCATACGAAGACCTACCAGCATACACTCTACCTCCTGCCACAGCTCAGGGCTTTGGCGTTGACCGTCCAGGAAGGACACCACTACCCTCCTACCATGAGGTTAGTGAATCTAAACCATCATTCAGAAATACTCACTTAAGCAGCTGTTCTCACAACACTAACTAATGATTAGCATTAGCATATATAGCATATATTCTTATTACTTAATCTTCTTTCCAACAGGCTGGGTGGCGAGGTGCATCCGATTCGGACCCAACAAGTGCAGTTTATAATTCTACAGCTTACAGACGCAGAAAGGATTCTGATTTGCCATTTGAACTGAGGGGGGAGCTGGTTTAAGAACTTGCAAGAATGCTAGCTACTTCTTTGAATAGTTTGTATTTGTGTTGTATACAGTATTTTCTTCTACATATCTGCATTGTGTTGGGTTATTGGTTCTTCCATCAATTTGTATCCGCCTTGTAGGCCTAGATAATGTTTACATGGCAATGTAGTCAAAGGGTTTGATGACATCACTGTTTATCATGGTGTACAGTATAAATTAAAACACTAATTATGTTTTAAGTGTAACATAATGATTAGAGCTAGCCAGGCTAAAGTACAGCCTCCACACAGGGGGGTTAGTTTAACACCCTGTTTACCTGTTTACTAAGACCACCCAAAAAAACAATGTAACAGAGATGTGGGTTAGGTGTATACAAACAACTACTAATCTCACTCAAATACAATTAGCAATGTTGTATATTTTATATGAAACAAAATTTTGTATATTTGTTATATTTTGTGTGGTTTTAATTATACAGACTGTTGCTACTGTGTCTTTAACACTTATATTATTGGCCTTTAACTTTATTGTATGAAATAATTGAGATTATCAATATGATTGTAATTTTAAGGTTATGTTGAAGTAGCAGCATAATAATGCAGGCACACGTTTTTAAAGAGAAATTAACTTAATGATTAAGACTATATATTATATTGATATTGATATTCAAATATTGAGATTGGGACAAAATGTTTAAGTATCCTAAATAAATAAAAAATAAATAAACATAAATACAATAAATCTACTTTTTTATTTAAAACAAAGTCAAGATACTGGCTCATTTATGTTCATACAAGCTGTCCTTAACCGTAAACACAATGGGCAGTAGTGAGGCCAGCAAAAGTGATTGAGGTCATGTTTATATGTTCTATGACAAGTCGATAACATAATTATTCTGCCACACCTACATTGTTAAAAGTATATATGAATTTTAAGGAACTTTTGAAGGTTTTTTTATTTGAACCTGTGTCTGAACTTCTTCAGGTGCTTTGAGGAACCTTCAAGAAAAGGTTTTAGAACCTTGAAGGTTCCTCCACAGTTTTAAACTGAAGAACCTCCAAAAGTTCCTCAAGGATTTATACTTTGAACAGTATACTTATACATTGCTCTTCGATCTGTAATGGAAAATGCCAATTTTTATTTGCCTTGGTACACATTTTACATTTGAACTCAAGAACTAAGCATTGGCCCTATCAGGAGATCGTAGCTTCAGGCCCTGTTGATGCCTGGTGCCTTTCTGGGTTGGAAGGGTGGCCCATTCTCTTCTTCCCAGCATCACTCAGCCTGATGCTAGCCAGCATGGGTTATTGTTAGCTTACATGACAGAACTGGAAATTATCCTCCAAGTCTTCTCCTCCAAGCATACTGAGTCCAAATTGAAGGAAAATCCCCATACACATGTCTGACAGATCAGAAGCACTCTTCCGAAGGTAGCTTTCCACAGAAGACATCATGAACAGAAATACAGAGCAAATGTAGAAAATGCTCAAGGTTGGATGGAGAAGCGGTGGGCAGCCCAGTTAAAGTTAGCAAGAGCTTTGGAAGTAAGTTGAAGAGTTTTGAACTGTATGCAGTGTTTTATAAGAAGCCAATGGAGATGTTGGAGAATGTGTGTGATGACAATCAAAGTTCTGGACCATCTTAAGTCTTTTAAAGGAAGAAGAGCTGGCTAGAGAGTTATATTGTCCAAATTTCATGACATCAAAAAACAATGAATATAAAAGAGAATATGGGCTTTTTAAATAATAATGTAATGTTCCCCAAGGCACACTTCCAAAGGTCTACACAAGGGGGCTCCCTGCACACTTGGTTGCAAATCATCTTCTGTTGACAAACAAGAGTTTGTGCAAATGATTTTTCCTCATTGTTTTGTGTTGGTCCTCAGGGGATTGGACATTTTTCTGAGTTAACACGGCAAACTATTTTTTGTCTATGCTTATACCTCGTAAGGGCACGGAACCTGGGCTTATTGTTGTCTGGGGGCGCCTGGTCAACGTGTTCTGGGAGGAAAGGCTCTGATGTAAGAATCATACTAAAGGTGAGGATTCCAGAGCCAAGGCAGACCATTCTTGGAAGTAAACAATGCAGACATTATTGTTTGCTTGTTTGCTTATCGTCATATGACCCCTTTTTAGGTGCCCATAACAAACTGGTTATGTAATGTTTGGGAGGAAGGTGTAAATCTCCCAAAGTTCTCAGGGTCCAGAGCTTAAGGCTATTTAAAAAAGTACCCACAGGAAAGCACAGCTGCACTGATCAACAGCTACGAATAGAAGACGCTTTCTTACATGTATGTAAAGCCAAAAAATGCACAAAGTTGGCAGTCCAATAGGAACAGCAGCTGGCAGCTGGCTTACCTGTGTTTGGATCATCAGCATGCAGGTATCTGCCAGCAGCCTCGCTCTGCCAAGCACAAGCAATGATCCAGACACCTGCATGTGCTACTATTGGGGTTTCTCACCGTTGGAAACTGGAGGGGAATGTGAACATCACAATCAGCTGTGATGTTCATATATTTAGGGCAGCTCGCTGCTGTCATGCAAAAAACTTGTATCTCCATTTTTGCAGCTTGTCACTTTTTGACATAACATAAATCTGGTAGTTGTTCTTTACATTGTGTTGGTAGGTTAGGCTTGGAAAGAAATGTCATCACAATAATCAGATATGACTTTTCAAACGTTTCCAAACTAATATGAGAACCCACATATAAAAATAAACAGACGGATGGATGGATGGACGGATGGACGGAGGCCTGTACTTAGTTCTTGAAAAATGCATATTGTATTGTAAGCCAGAGTACACTAATCCAACCAACACCCCCCCTCCCCAATTCACATGGTTCTAGACTGCCCTCCCTCATTCAAACTGTTCTTAAATGTTTCTATCCAGTCAGACTGTTTCTAAGATTACCTACCATTAAAAATGACTTTTTAGAATGCCCCCCCCCAGTCTCACTGTTTTAAAAGCCCCACCCATTCACATTGTTTTACATTACATCAGTGGTTGGTGTGGCACAACAGATAACACCACTACCGCACCATGTGGGAGACAGGTGTTCGATTCCCGGTCTGGGTGACTATGATGTGTTACACCAATAAGAGTCCTTGGGCAAGACTCCTAACACTACATTGGCCCTCCTCTGTAATATGAGTAACCTTGTATGTTGCTCTGGATAAGATGCCATGAATGCCATGAATGTAAATTTGTTTCCTTACAATGATCTCCACCATAGACATGGTTTTAGAATGTCCACCGTTGTTCACACACATTGTACAATTTTCTGTCTGATCTCTTGTCCCCATTTATATTCTGCTAATTATTGGAATTAACTGGAATTAATGGACATATTTGAAGCTAAAGGTGAGAAACTAATAATAATATAATGATTTAAATACACTGAAGCATAATCTTGGCTAAAATATTTAGATATGATACCAAATCAGTTGAATAGCAAAGCTGTTCCTCAATCCCAGACACATGGCATAATGCACACTGCGGGGCTATTGAGACCACACCCCCTGCATGCACTGTTTATCCCTTCATCACATGTACAGCCTATGCCCAGATGATTTCTAGAAATCTGAAACTCACCACTAGCTTGTGGGAAAATACACTTTGATTTGATGTTAAAAATGATGAATTAATAAGTATTAATTCTTGGTTACAGAAACTTGTTAAGACTTGATAATTATATATAAATATAAATATTCCATAGAAAATTTACTAGACTTACTTTACTGAAAAATTATGTGAAATTTTCAATGCTTTTGCAACTCTAATCCTACCGATTCACACTGTTCTAGAATGTCGTCCCTCATTCAAGCTGTTCTAGAATGTCCTTACCTATTCAAACTGTTTTTGAATGCCCAGCCCATTCAGACTGTTCTGGGATGTCCTCTTACATATTTACACTGTTGTAAAGTGTTCCCCTATATATTCTAGAATGTCATCCCCTATTCACACTGTTCTAGAATGTCCTTTTACACATTCACACTGTTGTGAAATGGTCTCCATATATAGAGACCATTCTAGAACACATATATCTGTTGTAGAATGTTCTCCGACAAATTCAGACTGTTCAAGAATGTCCTCACCCATCTGCACTGCTCTAGAATGTCCTCACCCATTTACTCTTTTCTATAATGTCCTCACCCATTCACTCTGTTCTAGAATGTCTAGTATGTTCTAGAACATCCTCTCCAGAATATCTTCACCCAATCACTCTGTTCTAGAATGTCTTCACCCATTCTCACTGTTCTAGAATGTCCTCCTTATTCATGCTGTTCTAGAATGTCCCCACACATTCACTCTGTTCTAGAATATACTTCTCATTCACTCTGTTCTAGAATATACTTCTCATTCACTCTGTTCTAGAATGTCCTCTTTATTCACTCTGTTCTAGAATGTCCTCCTTATTCACACGTCTATTTTTGCAATGTTTTAAAGATCACATGATCACATGATCAGGGTTGCTTTTGGTGTTGGCATGGTGACAGCCATAATGACAGCACACCTATAAACATATTAGCATTGTTCTAGAAAGGTCTCTCCTCCATCAGCTCTTTTTTCTTCTTTTTATACTGTTGATGGGCCAAAAGTGGGCCTCCAAGCATCCATACGATCCTACAGTGTTCTCCACCATGATCACAGTGTTCTGGAGTATTGTCTGGCCTGGTGAGGAGTTTCAAACATCCCAAAAAATACATGGTAGGTGATTTGGCTTTGCTAAATTTACCCTTGGTGTGAGAGAATGTGTGTGTGTAGTACCCTGTGATGGACTTGTCTTGTCCAGGGGTATTCCTGCCTTTGTACTAGGCTCTGATCAGGAAGAAGGAGATAACAAGATGGATGGAAGTCCATCTTGTTGTTTGTTGGGTTTGTTGGAATCACCAACCCCCCAACTGATATACACTGGAACCCGCAGGTAAGACTGTGTGTAGAGACCCCAAAAATGCAAGACGTGAAGACGCCAGTGTTGTAAACCTGTCACCCATTTCTCATCCCCATGTCCTAGTGTCCTTGGCCTTGCTGTGACCCCCCGGGTGATCTTGTGCCTCTGTGACAGGAAGCAGACGTTCAGAGGAAGCTGTCCTGCAGCCATCTGCCCCATCCATCTACGCCTATCTCCCCTCCAACCCTTCTCCCAGCAGCCTCTTGCCCTTTTGAGTGATTCTCCAGCTGAGTTCACTGCCACAAGCAGAGCAGCCTGGTTAAAGACACGAAGCCCCCCCAAGAAAACAACAATTTAAATCCTTAACGATCCCCCCGATCCCCCTTAACCACCCCCAACCCACCCTAGCCCGCCTGAATCACTCGTACATACCATAGAGCAGTCACGCGGCAATGCTTTTAGCCAGAGGTGACGCCTGCTTCTCCGTAAGCTTGCTGTTTACCGCTAATTGACTGTGGCATTGTGGTTTTTGACGTAGCAGCAGCGGCAGTTGAAGGAGCAGCAGTTCAGCATTCAGGCCTCTAATCCTGTTTTCTTAGGGATAACGACTCACTGCGCAGGTTGGAAAGATACCAGCAGTGATTAGTTCAGGGCTCTAAGAGGTATCGTTTTTACCTTTAAGCATATTCTTACTTCTCGCCTCTTTCGGAGGCGCTTTTCCTTAGGCTTCGGTGCAGCATGACGAGGTTCAAAAGACACATTAGTCAGATACACAGACGAGTAGCGTTGGATTAATTTAGCATGTTTAAGAAAATAAAAATAAACAGTGTTAATTACTTTAAGCGGTGAGAAAGCAATTAAGGAAAAAATCGCAGTAATATCAGGGACGGATATAAAAAGGAATATCGTTGAGACGGTTTGCACGTTGGTCTGTGGATCACGGGTATAAAACACGCTTCTATGATTATCATCTCTGGGCTGAGGAGTGCTCATGTCGCAGTGTTATTACCTGGCAGAGGATTTACAGAGGTGTAACTGCTCCTGGTGATGGTCTACATTTCTTTACATCCACACTGCTCTGAATGTTCCCCTATATGGTTACAAAGTTCAAGAATTTTGTCACACTAGGATGTCGTCTGTCATGGCGTGCTAGGCCAGACACGAAGGGATGAGCTCTCACAGAGATGGAATCTAATGCAAGGGGGTTTATTCAAACAAATGAACATAAAACATGAGCAGCAATGAGAGGGGACACAAAGGGCGAACATAACAGACCTGGGACTGGGAGGAGTTGGGAGCTGGGCGGGCACTCCAGCGGCGCTCAATACATGGACAAAGAGAGCTGGGGAACCAGCAACTAGACAAAACTGCTAGGCCGACCTAACCTGAAACGACAGCTTGCAGCTGCGAGCGCGGGCCGCCTTGCTTGGACGTGGGTAGCCGGTGATTCCTGACAGTGAGCAAGCCTCGCTGATAACGTGGTTAGCAGGGTGACCTGCTCCTGAATTGTGGAGCTCGAGCTACCTCAAAGCTCCAAATGCTACAATTCTAAGCACCGAATGGTGGTGTCGAGGCTCCTTAAATACCCCCAGTCCCAGGTGAAACACCTGAACCAAACAAACTGAATCATGAACTGATACAAGTGAACCAAACACATGAACGAAAACGTGGGTGGCTCGGGGGAGGGTGCGATACCGAGGGGCTGACATTGTCATCCATCCAAACTGTTTTATAATGTCCTCCTCATTCGTCAACAGTGTGGTATGGTTAAAGAACCATCCACTGAAAGGTTCT
The DNA here is from genome assembly GCF_030463535.1 of Salminus brasiliensis. Lineage (NCBI taxonomy): Eukaryota > Metazoa > Chordata > Actinopteri > Characiformes > Bryconidae > Salminus > Salminus brasiliensis. The sequence goes on from NC_132888.1 coordinate 5,014,878, forward strand.
TTATGGAGGTAAACATGGTTCTTCCATGACTTTACACTAAATAACCATTATTGGCAGCTGTACTATCAGTAGTGTCCTCACTGGGAACCAGTTTGTTTTTACTACTGCGTTGTTTTTGATGCACAGGATGAAAATATTGCTGATACTGTGTCAGCTATGCAATTAGCAGATACAATAGTGCTAAGAATATTCCAGGGATGTCTGTGTGATAGGCAGCAGTATGCATCGAAGTGTTTAGCATTGAGGCTACTTATCTACGCTTCTAAAACACAGGACGTCACAGTGCTGCGTTAATATTTACAGGATTAACAACAGCAATTTCCTTCCTAATTTAATGACTGAGAGAGTCCTACACACTGCCATAGCTGGCAATTTGCTCATTTAATAAGAATCACCCTAAAGCATGTGGTGTGTTATTTCTCTGGAGGACATCAGCCTTAAAATAGATCAAGCTCCAACGACTAAATTCCCGCAGCTGATTGGAATAAGCAATCCTTATTACTGAATACAACATAGAATAGACTGTGTGCTTGCTGTAGTCCTCCAGCAGTGTGGCAAATAATCATAATTAAATAGTACTTAGCGTGTGTGTATGTCATTCAGGAAGCGCTGAGATGAGCATGGATGCAGCATTGGGTGTGTGTAAGTGTGTGTGCATATGTGCGGTTTTAAAGCTAGCAGGGAAGTAGTGTTGTTTAATTGTTCATTGTCCTCCGACTGCACAGCGCTATCAGCCAGTTTACTACAGGCCGCTTACATCCTTAACAGCGTTCACAACACAATGGACCTTCAGCACTTTGCTGACCTTCGTGCCAGTTCTGACCTCATTAGATTGCCTTTTATTTTTATTTTTATTATTTATTTATTTTTTCAAGGAGCTGGGAAAAGAACAGGATTATGGAGTCATATCCTTTAATCCTTTCAACCCTAAAGGCCTGCATATGGGAACATACTTCAAACCATATTAGTGGCATATTAATTTTATAGTAGAGTCTGAATAATTAGTACTCATTGAAAAATTTTAGTTACAAACTAATTAGTAGATTCAGAATAATTGCTAGTTGTCGAAAAAGTAGGATTTACAGAATAATTAGTAGATACAGGATCATTTTTATGTATTACATAATTAGTATAGTAGTTACTCAGTAATTACTTTTTATTGAATAATTAGTAGGTACTGAAAAATGACTACTTATTAAATATTTAGTAGTAAGGTTGTAGCAGTATACCAGTTGTAGGTATCCAATGGTTTGAAAATGATAGTTATCATACCATGAACATGTGCTTAATAACATTTTTTTTTAATCAATCTATAATATCTAATTATCATTAGATTAATATATATATATATTAAAAAAGAATCATTAACAAGATATAAAGTGCCGAATATTTCCACCTCACGTCCAACTTTTTTATTTATTCATTTGTTAATTTATATATTTTATTAGCAAAGGGAGACTTTTTACTATGGAATAGTATTTAGAGTAAAGCTTTTGTTCAATCAAAAAAACTTCCTTCCTAAAAGAAAAGAAGATAAATTGTGAAATTGTGAAGAGAATTGCGATACCCTTAAACCTTTCTTATATTTTCTGAGAAATTATACCATTATAATTGTATAACTAATTAATAACTACCTATTGAATAATTAATATGAATTGAATAATTACTACCTTCTGAATAATTAGTAGATCTTAAATAATTAGTAGTTCTCATAAATAATAATTGTTTAATAATATATTAGTTGGCACTAAACAATGAATAGCTTAGTTAGTACATACTTAGTAGTGAATCTTTACTGAATAAACAATACTTAGTGAATTATTACTACTTATTTAATAAAGCTTAAATAACTAGTATGCAAGGAATAGTAGAGGTTAAATTTAAGTTACATTTTAAGTATCACAATGGGTTTTTGAGTGATGCTATAGAATAACTACTTTTTATCTTTTTTGGAACCTATAGATAATGTAGAGGTTTTATACATTATAAAAAATGTTATTAAATGTTTCAAAAACCATCTGCTAAATGTCAAGATTTCTTTTCTGATACTGGTGTTGAATTCTTTAAAAACTACTGTGCTTTAAAATGGGCTTGTTTTAATGGAAGATCTTCACTTAAGATCTAAATCTAAAAGTAGGCCATCAGGCTCAAACCACTCCAACACTCTCCTACCCCACAGGAAGAAACACACAGCTACCAACAGTGTGGGTGTGGGCTGTGTCAGGACAGATCTGTTACAAGATGGGATCAGATTTATTGTTTTAATGCCTTTGAGATCCCATCTGCACGTTTAATAATAATGATGCTTCAAGCTGTTCTTTGAGCGATGCCCTAAAAGAACCACTTTTGCTTTCATAAAGAAGAACAGTTTGTTTGTAACAGAGATGTGAGTGTGTGAGTGTGAAGAACCTTAAAATGAAGATTAAGCACTTTATGTAAAGGTTCTTTACAAATTTGAAGGTTCTTCATACTCTCACATCTGACATATTTTAATTACAGTTCTTTATGGAAACACAAGTGGTTCTTCTATGGCATCGCTCACAGATCTATTTGGAGCACCTTTGTGATTAGGAATGTAGCATTTTCTGAAGATATCAATATGCTTCAAAGAACCCTGCTTGGAACCCTCCTTTTTTCGTATGTGTAAGGTACTAGCTAAGCTCTCAAAACAAGAGAACTGAAATAAATGATCATTTGATTTGATTGTACTGCATCTCCCAGTCTTTTCAAGTTTGTTTCGGAGTGCATTATGGAATAATGGATGGCTCGAAACACTGGCCTGTGCAACTGCAAATCACTGCAGACCCCCACCCCCCACCCACACTCTTATACGTTTTGTCCTGCGAAATGGGGTTATTCTTAGAAATCTCCCATTAAACTCCACCACCGATCTGTTAGATTATAATGTTCTTCTATCTGCATAACTCTGACAGCGGTTCTAATTTACACCTGCCATTATTCAATCTCTCAGACAGCCCACAGTTCTTTATTCATTACAGAGGGGGCCGACGGCGCTCACGTCAGTATGATGGACAGAATCCGAATGGACTCGTGTTTGCAACTGATGTGCCATCAAATACGGCGGGATGCGTTAATGTGCAGAACTAACTGGCTGACAGCTTTATTCAAACCATCAGCTTTACTTCTGTCTCTTACTTACCTCTTCTTCTGGGACATATTGAAGACTTTCCCAAACACACAGAAAATACGGTCACCTGGCTCTCTAATTTCAACTAAACCTTATTAATCTAATAATAAGAGTGACTGACCCTCTGACAGCTTACTGGTCCATGTTCACTTAACTCAGAATTGTTGACATTTTAAGTTAGAGGTGCCATACAATACAAAATAGAATATACACTACAAATATATTTTAATAGAATAGAATGTATCAAAATTATATAGTAGAGAAGAATATATACTATTAAATAACATATACAAAATAATACACACTATGAATGTAAAGTTTGAAAGACATAATTGCTTTTTTTTAAGGTTTTTAATTTCATATAATATTCACTTCAAATTCAAAATGTACTTTTTAAGTTAGAAGTGTAATAGAAATGAGAAAATAATAATAATAATAATAATAATAATAATAATAGAAACTAGAAATGAAAGGAATATGGAATATGATCAAATACAATGAAATAATAAAAAGACATAAGACGTAATATAAGAGAGATTAGTATTCTGAAAGATGTTTTTTTCTATTTTATCAGTTCACTTAAAGTGTTTGCTGACTTTTTGAGTTATAAAATATTTAATATAATATAATATAATGTGAAAAGAGAATTCAAGATAATAGAATAGAACAATGTAATATAAATAAATAGAGGGATAGGATAGAATTGAATGAAACAGAATAGAATTTGATGTGATATAAAATACAAATAATATAATAGTAATAGAATAGAACAAAAATGATATATAATAGATTAGATGGATAAACTCCAACAGAATAAAATATAAAGTGATATAGAGAAGAGAAGAAAAGTAGAATAGAATTTAATAATGCTGCAATAGAGTAATATAAGTATTATAGTAAAGGAAAAGTACAGAACAATGCAATATAATAAAAGAGATTGATAGAATTTAATATAATAGAATATAACTATGTAATATAATAAAGAGAAATGAAATAGAACAGAATAAAAAAGAGTAGAGTATTCTGATATTCTGATTCTGATATTCAGATATTCTGATAAATTAGTATTTTATTTTTTAAGTCACTAATTATTTTGCTGATTTTACATTATAGAATATTTAACATCATATAATGTAAAATGTGATGTGATGTGATATGATGTGATGTAAGATAAAGAAATATATTAGAACAGAAATATGGGATGTAATAGAGTAAACAAATACAAAAGAATAGAATATAACAATATAATATCATAGAGCAATAGAATAGAATACAATAGATGAGAAAAGATTAGAAACTTTAAAAGTAAAATTTGATCTTTTGATAGTTCAGGATTCCATATTCAATATACTCCTATTTTTACTGACTTTTTACATTTAGAATATGTAATAGAATATTGAAGTATAAAGATATTATGTGATTTAAGAGATTACAGTATATAATGAGTTATGTAGTAAGTTATATAGTAGTTATATAGTAAGAGTTATAAGAGTAAGAACTGATTTTAAGTTACAGGTGTCATAGAAAGCCTTTATTCAGTATTTAAGTTGTTCTTTGATGTAAACATTGTAGGAAATTACTTCGGTCGGGGCAAAAAAAAAAAAGATTCAACATGATTCTGAAGCTGATGTTTTAATGTACAATTGCTACATAATATTGCTTAACAACTGCAGATTTTTTTTTTTTTTTTTTTTTTTTTTTTTGCTTGACTTTCATCCAGATTCAAGCATTTTCATTATACAGTACATTACTTTCATATTCTTTTCCAGAACATCATATATTTTAAATTTCACAAAAGGACAGTGGTCTGTCAGGGGGGAGATATAATTCAAACACAAACACGTGATGGTTAATATTAGATGAGGATTTATCTGAGAAAAGTGAATTGTGCGATGAACCTGTTTAAATATGGATGGTGTCTAATGGACTTTGTGAAGGCGAACAGGAGTGCTGTCACAACAAAGGCACTGAAAGCAGCACTGAATAATTTGACTTTGAACTTAGCACTGAGTTCAAGACCTTTTCTAGACAACTGTTACTTTTTTAGAGTTCATTGTTATACAGTAATGTTCAGCTGATGTTATTATTATTATTACTATTATTAGTTATGATTGTATAGTATGTTTTGGTTTGGTTCTCTCTCTTGCCAGTGATAAGGAACACATGATGTAAAATAGCTGAGCACTTCACCTTGAAGGACACTTGAATTTGATTGGCTATGTTAACCTTGGAAAGAATATTTCCAGACAGTTCGGGGAATAGTGTTTCCCAGAGGTTTCCCTTCCATCGCAGGTCGGAACAGATTTCTATTTAGCCTTGTTTTGAGCTAACAATTCCCTGTTTAAAGAGTACAATCAAGTAAATGGGGTAAATGGGTGTAATGATCTGCTGATCTGAAGGTAAAACACATACAATTGAGCCTAGTAAGGAAATTGGCAATATGATTTTGTGAAGCTAATGTGAGCATCCAAGAAAGTTTACCCTAACTGGGCAACTCAACCGAGTGGTCACACTCTTTTTGAGGAAATATACAGATCCATTTTATTGTCATGTTTCTGCCTTTCAACAACAACAAAAAAATATTGCCAGTGGGTGTAAAACACGAAATTTGCTATTTTTTTGTCTTAACTCAACTTAACTAACTTTTTGTACGGCTGGACGTGAATAATTTCAGCAGCTTGATGGAAGCAATTTGAGGGAAAAAAACATTGTCCGTGTGGTTAAAGGGTTAATTTTTTCTCTGATGTATCTTCTGGTTTCTCTTCTGGTTTACTCATGGTTGTGGAGCTTGCTGTTTTAGGTGAGTCAATTTAGTAGATATGTAGCTTACTTAAACTTTACCTTCAACTTTGTAGGCATGTAACTCTTCCTTTCTAAAGCCTAGACCAAACAGCCATCTGAATGAAATGGGACACTATGGTCCAAGACCAAGGAGCACCCCACTGTTGACACTGAGGACAAGGACATTGGACAATGGACAATGACCCAAAGCAAACTCCATTAAGCACCCAGGAATGATTAAAGACGAGACCCTGGAGAGTTTTGAAGTTTCCAGCAATGAGTTCAGATCTCAAAACAACATTTGAAAGAAGGCACCCAAGTTTAAGAGACCTGGAGAAGTTCACAAAAGAAGAGTGGCCCAAAAGTACAGTAGATAAGTGTGCTCTCATTAATGGATACTGGAAATAACTGGTTGCCAAACCTTTCTGGAGTTCTGCCTGTAACTCTGACAGTGAGCATTTCTGCCAATATATGTGGATCTTATTGAAATATTTTAAGCAATTAAATACATTTGTTAAAATTGTTTACAGCAAAAGAAAAAAATGCCCAAAAGGGATGTCCCTTGGTTCTTCTATAAATAAACAGGCCTAATTTTTGTCATATAGTATTAGCTTCATAAAATACCTCCCATGTAAATAACAGTTGTCTGACTAGTGCTTAACGTAATTTTCGTTGTTTTGGCGTCTTTTTATTGTTTATTTGCATGAACTATAATACCTCTACAGCGAGCGAACATGCTGAGCCATGTTTTGATTAGTCTTGTCACTTCCAGCCCACACAAGCTCCATCAATGACATGTAGCTTCAGTGCAGATTGACTGTGAAACCGAGTTGAGCTCATCTGATTGCCTACATGTTCAGCGTGCTAAAGAAGACAGCACCATGTCTACATTTCTGTAGTTGTTTGACTCGCTAGGAGAAATGAACCCATCCCACGCAAAGCAGAAACTGACTCCACTGCTGCAATGCAATGCTATTTGTCCAGATCATGCTGTCGCCTAGAAATCCAGGGTACATTTTGATTGGAGGGGAAGGAGCCACTAAAAAAGCCAAGCAACATTCTGTTGTACAGTCGTTATCTCCCTCAGTTCTGCTGTGGCGTGCAAGACCATCATCTTAATGGTCATTTTTCAAATGGTGCCACAATAAACAATACCACGCATGCTTTAAAAAATGCGAAGGCAGGGATTTTTCCTGACAGCATGACCCCTGGGAACTAGATCTCTCCCTTGTGGGAACATTGTGTATTTCAACCCCCAAGGACTTCCAATCACAATGGTTCACAATGTGGCGTGCACATCTCTGCTGTGTAGGCAGTGTTTTACCAAGATGCCACTTGGCAGCTACTTTATAAAACCTGAATGGATTTCCTGAATGTCTGGATGACTAGTCAAGTCTCCAGAAGGGTCCAGGTTCATGGAAGGTATGCTCTTACTTGCCTAGTCTTTGATACTTTCTTCTGCACTTTAATGGTGGGGTCAGTGATTTGACAGTTTTGTAATATTTGGTCAATTCTATTCACTTTCTGGCAGCTTTTAATAAACAGAGGAAAAATCTGCTCTGTGCTGCCCTTGACTCTGTAAACTGTAAAAAAGTAAAGACACCAGTGTGGACTACCAACTTTCAACCAATCAGGACAAGGAGGCTCAGCTACTTGTCAGTCATGTTGTGTTTGCACAGCAAATAGTGAAAAGCTGTAGCCAAGCCTTAAACCAGCAGCGTAGTTCAAACGAAAAAGACATTTTGAAGCAAAATGATGTAGCTAAAAATCTGCCAGTAACTCTAATAGCCTACTGTGAGCTGTGTTTGACTTCTGGACAAACATTCTGATGAATACATTTAACATAACCTCATACAATATAAGGTCATTCACAGACTACACCACACTGGGCAAAAGTTGTATAAAATGGGAATCGTAGACTCTGAAATCTCTGAAATCTGCTCTATACTGCTCACTAAATACCCCAGACAATTATACACATGCCTTTTTTTGAGTATTACACACCCATCAAACATTTCTGACAACTCCATTGTTAAAACAACCCAATACCCTATCCCCATCACTCATCATCAATCCACCCAAAAATATAAGAAAGAAAGTAAAGCACTTTTGGTTGTGCTAAGAAAACTATTCTGAGACATTGGACATCAAGCACAAATACTATAATTAATCAATCAATGGAAACACTGAATAATAGACCACATAGCAATGACAAAAAAATTAATATGCAAAAACATGGTCAGCACTTAACCTTCTAGAAACACTTCAACTTCCACCTGTTTAAATGAAACCACCGAATATTTAAGCAGCACTTCCACTCTCACATATCTGGTGCCTCTACCTGAATGTACCTGATCATACATATTAACATACATACCTAAGGCAGGTGTCTTAAAAATCCATAGCTTAGACAGACAGACAGACAGACAGACAGATAGATAGATAGATAGATAGATAGATAGATAGATAGATAGACAGTTGGTTGGATAGATTAAAATGTGTCAAATTAACTACAATTAGTAACTTACCAAGGAATCAACCAAATTCAGATTTCCAATGGGTGAGAAAACAGAGGAGATTTGTGCAGGCTGGATTTTTATACGTTATATATATGTTAATGTGTTAGCAGCTACTATCTGACAGATAGCATTAATGTATGTTTATCCATAATGTAGCAAGTTAGCTTGACCTTCATAGCAACTAACCTGACCATGTGTTTGGGTTAACCAAATTCTCTCAGCCTGCCGTAGGATGTCAACCACATTTTAAAACATAATGTAAAAGTAATGTTATTTCTTTGGTCTAACAGGATCTCTTATTATTATGTGTGTGCATCAACATCAACCCAAAATGCCCTTCATTTTCACATCTGTCAATGATCTTTTGCACTTCTGTGGAACACCTGAAGTAACTCATGTTGCTAATATTTCTGTGAAACAAATCAAATCCATTTTTTTTTCATTTATTAAACATTAAGACTGTCAGTGGTGCTGACAGGAGTAAAAATAATATGTACAAGAACCACCCGTTATGCATGTTACCCATACAACAACATCATAAAACTCTGATTACCCTACAGCATGAATTTCCAAGACCAGCCTACAGGCTTGAAAACAACAGCAGCCAGCTAAACAATAGGCTGTGATGCACTAAATGAATATATACTATATTAAATATGTAGCTCAGATAAACGTGCAGTAAAGGTTGGCAAAGCAAACAACAGACTCCCTCATGTAGCAGTATTATCATAAGCAGCGTTCAGCGTAAAGTAACAACAACAGCAAAATCAAACCAGGATGCTGCAGAAGATATGAGGGTGATGCAACATTGTGCAACCAGATCTCAAATCAAATTACGATTCTCAACATAAAAGACCCCTAAAAAGCCTGGATTATTAGAAAAAATAATAATTGTTTACCCTCTCCTAGTGAACTCGGACTATGACCTGATAGGCCAGCTTTTAAGCACCACCAAAGGCTGATTGTACACTGTTACGAGTTCTAAAGAGACCAAACTCTAGATTATCAAGCAAGCTAAAAATATTACTGTACCCTCTGAGCTCATAATATGAGAAGACTGAACAGCCAGATTAGACAATGAACTAGTATTCTTACATATTTGAAGTCAAGATAAGATAAGATAGTCCTTTATTAGTATTAGAAATACTCAGTGTCACAGCAGAAAAGGGATAGCAAGACACTCCAATGCAAAAACATAGATGAATTACCAAAATATACATAATATAAATAATAGAAGTAAGAAAACAATAGCAATATTATTTACAGGTCATTTACAGGTAATTGCAAATGACACTTAATTGCATATGGGGGCTGGGTGGGTGGGGGTATTGCACATTGTATTTTTACATTGAGGGATCTCTATTCCCTGAACATGTGTGTATAGTTTAAGTATATGTGGTCCGCTGGGCGCTGTGCTCATAATTTCATTCTGCATTTCATGTTTATTTGCTGGCTGTCACAGGCTAAGCTAAATCCCACGTTGCCAACAATCACGATTAAGTGTCGGAAAGGTTGAACTGATGAGTGTTGAATAAACCTATAGCTAGTGACATTAGCACCAATTATTGGCCTGATACATGTATCTATGTTATATCAATGTGACTGGAGAGTGGACGCCGCCAAGAAATCTCATTCTTGAGAACATCATTCAATAGAAATCCGAACGATCTGAGGTCTACAGTTTCATGTTCAAGAAAGAATGGCTTAAAAAATGAACAGCATAAAAAAATTACACACTGTAATTTTCAATAACACCAATTGCTCAAAACTAGCACAACAGAATTCCACCTATAAGCAAGAGGTCAGTCAAGACTTTGGTAAATCTCGAAAAAAAGCTACACCAGTATTTTTTTGCAGTGTTGAAATTTGTTTTGGAGAACTCTGAGCTGCTCTTGAGCTTGAAAGAAAAGTGTTGCCCTTGAAGTCTGTCGGCCTCCGAGACAAAACAGAACAGGCAGACAGTTTAGCGAATCTCAGCGGAAACATGAACAGGAATCTGCGGACTCCACGGGTCAATGGCGGGAATGTGACACACTGTGAAGAGGTCCAGAACCACCCCCGACTGCCTCGCCTTTGTATGGCTTTGAATATCCTCCTTTGTGCTTTGCGGCTCACATTGGGCAAGTTGCTGCATATTACAGTGTGTGTCTAGTGTGCTGTAGTGCGATACACACAACGGTGCCTGTGTGCCAGGATGACAGACAGTTGTTGGTTGAGGCGTTTCTCATGGTCCGACCATTGATTGCATGAGTAAACAATGTGTAATGGTTTATACATGGCTCAAGGTTTTCAGAAGTTTGACCCCCTGTGTAGATTTATCAGCATAATGGAAACCAAGCTACTTGATAGCCAAAGTAGTTGTCAGGTGGTGTCCTGTCAGAATGACTTCTATGTTCAAAGAAACTCTAGAAGAATTCTGACTTCATAACCAATTCATAAGCCAAATGTGTAATTTTCAGAAGAATGACCCCCTGCGGAGCCCTGATTGGGGTTTTCATTCCACTAAGCTAAAAGGACAAAAAGTATTGGGACCTTCTCTTTCATTGTTTAATTTTGTTTTGTTGGAATAACTGTCTCCACTGTCCAGGGAAGAAGGCTTTTTAAATAAATTGTGGAGCATTGCTGTAAAGATTTGACTGCATTCAGTGACAAGAGCATTAGTGAGATCTTGATGTTGGATGATGATCACCACTGCACCTCCCCAACTCATTCCAAAAGTATTGGATGGAGCACCATCCATTATTATTATTTATTTATTTATTTATTTATTTAGAAAAGTAAGATGTCATATTTTGGTAGTGTTTAGGCCCATGATCGTCAAAACAAACAAAAAAAATAATAAAACTGAATGAAAGAATATTAGTCTTTCTGAAACTCACTGTAGGGACAGAGGTAGGAATTTCTAGGAGGTATAACGTTTAAAATGACTAGTTACTTGAATAAAATCATTATTAACAACTTTATACAACATAGTGGTGTCTCAGATTAAGACATCTTTAATACAGTAAAAATATAAAAGGGTCTAAAATATGCCTTACAGTGCCTAATAGACGTTTTTTTTTTACTGTTTGCCATAATGTAAATATGGCTGTTCTTTAAATTGGGTCAGAATTTCATAATGAATGGACCAATAGAAATGCTCTAAAATCTTTTTATATTGACTTCCACTAAAAGTTTTTTTTTTCCTTCTCCTGCAAAACAAGATTTTTGCATTCCTCTGATTCACATGAAACCAACCAATCCTATCTTTTCAAACATCATTGGTCAGCTGAACATACTTGGAAGAGAAATATAGATATATATTTTACATCAGCTAACAGTTACATCAGTAGTCTGTTACATGTGTTACAGTGGTGTATCTGGAGCATCAATGGGATTAAACCAGCAAACTCAAATGACGAATGGGCCAAAGCTGGGACAGGCCTTATTGGGGTTTTCATTCCATTAAGCTATAAGGACAAAAAGTATTGGGACACCTTTTCTTTCACCCTCTCTTTCATTGTTTAATTTTGTTTTGTTGGAATAACTGTCTCCACTGTCCAGGGAAGAAGGCTTTTTAAATAAATTGTGGAGCATTGCTGTAAAGATTTGACTGCATTCAGTGACAAGAGCATTAGTGAGATCTTGATGTTGGATGATGATCACCACTGCACCTCCCCAACTCATTCCAAAAGTATTGGATGGAGCACCATCCATCATTCAAGAGAACACAGTTCTTCCACTGCTCCACAGCTCAATGCTGGGGGACTTTATTCCCCTCTAGCCCACGTCTAGCATTACGCATGGTACTATGTAGGACATATAGTATTTGATGCAAGGTTTGCTAAATGCTTAGTTTTGAGCTTTGTTGTCCAGTTAGTACTGCTAACCATCATTAAAGTCATTAAAATCTGACCATACAGTGGTTCAAATTAAATAGGGGTGGGAGATTTTCAAACAGCATATATCTCATTAAAGAGTATGACAATTTTTTACACCATAAGTGCTACAATTACTATTTCACACATACTATTTAGGGCTCAACAGCATTACTACCCTGGAAGCTTCTAAGTGTTAAGCGAGCGTTCAATGTGATTCTCACTCCCACATTTAAGAATAATTTAAATTGCTTTCAGGAAACCCAGCCCAGCTCTGCAGTATGTGGATTGAGACTCAGCCTGTGTGTAGGCAAAATCAGGTTACATTACTGCGGTGCTGAAGAATAAAAATGTCAGTGAGCCCATTATTTTTCCATTACAGCTACTTTCAATAAGCAATTATATATACAGTACATTAATACATGGCTTTATTTGTGTAATACAAGGCCAAAACACACAGTAGGGTAGAATATGTTTTGTAGGACGTTTTATTAAGTCATGTTAATTGACGTAAGTTTTATGTTCATTATTGAAAATACAAAGAAACATGTTAAAACAAGCAAAGACACAGAATGGAGTTTCATGTTATCTTGATAAAAAAAAAAAAAAAAAAAAAAAAAAACGTTCAAAACCTCCCCTCCAACTCAAGCCTTTGCTAAAATCTGGCAACCTTTTGCAATGATAAAACAATATATATACAATATATTTTAGTACACTGCAGTACAATATAATACATAGTACTTTTACAGTTTTAACTGTTACACTGTACTGCTACTTTATATTGCTACAAATATCATTGGTACAAATTTAATGTTACAATTGTTGCAGTAACATGTTTGCTGTTACAGTTGTTACTGTTATATTGTACTTAGTGTTATGTTGTACTCTTGTAACTGCTATTGTTATATTGCATAGTTACAGTCAGTAGTGTTAAATTCTACTGCTACAACTGCTAATGTTACACTGTATTGTTAAAGTTTTTAATGTTACAGTTGTTACTGTTATATTGGACTGTTTCAATTGTCACAGTAGTGTTATGTTGTATTGTTGTGATTACTATTGTTACATTGTTTTGTTATAGTTGGTAGTGTAACATTGTACTGTTACAACTGCTACTATTACATTGTAGTGTTACAATTGTTACTGTTACAGTTATTAGTGATATATTGTACTCTGGTAACCGCTATTGTTACATTGTACTGTGACAGTCAGTAGTGTTACATTGTACTGTTACGGTTTGTACGGTTACATTGCACTGTTACAGTTGTTACTGTTACAATGTACTGTGACAGTCTGTAAGGTTACAGACTGTCACAGTACATTGTAACAGGTACAACTGTAACAGTGCAATGTTACAATTGTAACTGTTACAGTTATCAGTGATATATTGTTCTCTTATAATTGATAATGGTACATTGTACTGTTACAGTCAATATTGTTACATTGTACTGTTACAGTTTATAAGGTTACATTGCACTGTTACAGTTGTTACTGTTACATTGTACTGTGACAGTCGGTAAGGTTACATTGTAGTGTTACAATTGTACTCATTACTGCTACAATGTACTGTTATACTTGTTACTGCTACAGCACACATGATGATGCATGAGGCATAGGCCTACATTAACTTGTGGACTTGGTGTGCATCATTCCTTTCAACAGTTAACCAGTTCATGCGGAATTGGAAAAGTTGCTAAAGCTATCAAACTAGACAAGGCTGTATGAATTCAGAACTCTAAAGTAGAGTACACTTGGTGTGCTGCTCTTTTTGATTTTGCACTCAGCCTGTTTTATTACGCATTGAAAATTTTACCCCACCATCGAGGAAGTAAATTAACTTACACTGACGGCTCTGCTCAATATACCTTACTTAAAAAACGCAGGCCAGTGTAAGTGCTAGCCAGCCAGCTGGCAGGCATGGCTTAATGCACTGGTAAAGCTGTACCACATCCAAAGACTCCGCACAACATGTGCAACATCTAATGAGCGCCGCTACAGGCTGTTGATATTAATTTCATAGACTGACAGTAGCCTATTGCAGCTGTGACAAATCCAAATTTCCCGACTAAGCCTAATCAAACTGTCACGGAGAGCTCGGGGTGCCAGCTGGGGTTCAGTCAGCAGCACACTCTCTCTAATGTCACTCCATCTCTTTGGTGTTTAGAGGTATAGGTGCTATGGGTGCAAATAAGGAACAGCAGGATTGCGCTGCCGTTTTATGTTTGTTTGTGTTGCCGTCACTTCCCGCGCCGGGCGGGTGTCTGAAAGATGCTCCTGAGAGCACGGGAAAAAGACTTGAAACGGAGAGATGAGGGAAAGTCAGGGAGCGCGAGTACTCTGATGTGTTGGGGTGTGTTGAACCCAGATGAGTGCCGAGCAAGGCCTCACTGTCATGTTGACATCTGGAGCAGTGTGGGTTTTTCTCTTCTTTTTTTTCCCTCACAGGCTCCTCAAAACCATGCTTGCAACACTTCCTTCCTGCCTCTCCAGAAACGAGAGCGAGAGAGAAAGAAGAGTGTTGCTCCATCCTTACCTCACTCCGAAGCGAGAATGTAATCAGTCTCGCCTTGCCGTTTTGGGAGCACTTGGGGGGGGAGAGTGGTGGAAGCTACTGGAGCAACTGTTTAGCCCAGAGAGCAGAGATGACAGTTGCTCACTGTGAGAAATTCCTGCTGCTTTTCACGCCAGTCTGTCCTTGACAGGAAAATAAAGCAGAGAGTGATACATGTGCCCCCCCAGTTCATATCCTCTATCAATGTGCATGCACTGGGTAGATGAGGGAACTCTGTGTGCACTGTAATGTGAAACTTAAACCAGTGGTTCATCCTGCCTATGCACTCCACGAGCCAAGGGCCCCATGAAATACCAATTAGATCTTTGCTGGTGTTCAATAACCTAAAAAATATATAATGGGCTGTTTCATGTTGTCACATGGTGAAGCATCTGCATGAAGCAGATTACCGGCTGTCATTATTTGGAGCATTTTTGGTAGGAACTGACACTGCATACCGGGAACACCACACAGCCCACACAGCAAGTCCTGTAAGTTGGGATGTGGAGCCTCCATGAGCATCAATGAATCTTAGGTGTCCGTGACCCTGGTGCCCGTTTACCGGTTGTCATTCTCTGGAGCATTTTTGGTAGGAACTGACCACTGCATACCGGGAACACCACATTAGACCTGCCTGATGTTTTGGAGATGTTCTGAGCCAGTCGTCTAGAACCTCACAGTTTGGATCTTGTCAAAGTGTCTCAGATTCTTATGCTTAACCCTTGTTTCTGTCTTAAAACGGACTGTTAACTTGCTTCCTAATATATCCACCCCTTGACTGGAGCCACTGTAGTTAAAGATAATCAATGTGTTTTATTTCACCCCCACCTTCATTAGTGTGGTATTAATGTTATGGCTAATTGGTGTAAAGACTAAGTCCACTTTGTAAGCTTGTCAAACATAACAAGGTTTAAATGGCTTCCACTTTAGAGCCACATGATATCACTACAGCACCACCCAGCCAACATGGTCAAGGGGGTCTCACGTGGGTGACATGTGGGCTATGTGGGCTCCAGATGGGCATGATCTCTGAGTGGGTTTACACATATATTTTTACTGGGACCCCAGTTGGGCTTTCCAAATGGTTCTCATTATTACAGCCCACCTCAATCTTACGAGTCCCATCCAGGCCCCATATGAGGTATACAACCCAGATGGGGCCCATATTTAAGCCATCCTGGTCCCATCACTGACTCTTGTGTTCTGCCATTTACCAACCAGTGGACCTCATCAGCCCTCAGCTTTGCAGCTAGATTGCTACACTGGCTATGCCATGCAACAGCTTTATGCTATAGGCTGTGTACATGTAACATGATTAGCAACCAAATCGATATGTCCCCTAGTCTTCTGCCTCTCTCAATCATTGTAGTGTGTACCCATCTCTAGCTGACCAAACAATGAGTTATACAGTACACACACAATGTGACCCGGGCATGTGCTGGCAGACAACAGCTGGTGCTGGTGGAGTGAAAGAATGAACGAGGCTGGTGGGCTGAACATACAGAACATTCAAACAAGTGACAGAGAGAGAGAGAGCGAGAGAGACAGAGAGAGGGAGGCAAAAAAAGAGCATGTGTTGAAACAGGGAAGTGACAGAAAGGGTGTGGTTAACGAACTTAGCTTTAGGCTTAGTCTGTTGCATGCCTCTCTGAACCCGACGTCCAGCATTTCAGCATCAAAATGAAGGTAAGTAGAAAACGCTGAGTCCTTCTGTGTAGTTTATCGAGTAAAAAGTAGATTATACAGTGCTAATAAATGAATCAGAATATGAGAGAGAAAGATTGAGAAAGTTGGATGTTAATGGGCATCACAATGATGCGCACATGCCCCACGTTTTGGAAGGTCATTGGTAGATTAGCCTACGCATTGTGCCCATCGGTCAACAGTGTTGGGTAGATTATGATTATTGAGAAATAAAATCTGTTTCTGATTACAAATCACATGACTAAAATGTAATCAGTATCATCTTAATTACTTTAAAGATGTCATTTAATCTGATTATGTTTCAATTACTATACTTTATTATTTGTTTCTGGACATCCAGTGGTTAAAATTCAGTCTGCTTCATCCGGTATGCTCACCACGTTCAAACCATGTGAAGATACGGCCTGATTATCCCCTCCCCCTTTCTTTTTTCATTATCCCTTAACATATATAATGTAGGGTGGCCACATGTCCTGTTTTCAGGAGCTTAACTGGGTTTCCAAATTGTGTTAAAAGTACAGGATTGCATACTTCTACTTCTACACCAGTTTAATGCCCTTTTGCTCTACAATACAGATACTATAGGCTACAGTCTACAACACTGAGCATGTTTCCTGCTCTTACTCACACTTACATCCCTAAACGCATGGCTTGCTGTCACAATAGTCACACTTCGTCATCATTTTACATTATTAGCTCACATGTCCAAATATTTGTGGACACCACTTCTAATGAATGCATTCAGCTACTTTAAGTTGCACCCATTGCTGACACACACATACACAGCTTGTCTAGTCCATGTAGAGAAGTGCTGCCAATAGCATAGGACTCTTTTGAGCAGATACTAAGCATGAACCTGTTAGCACCATGCTGCCTAATGCCAGGTGTGGGCTAGTAAAGGGGTATAAAGCCCCCCAGCATTATTGAGCTGTTGAGCAGTGGAAGAGCTGTGTTCTCTGGAATGGTAAATGGTTCTCCATCCAATACTTTTGGGATTAATTGGAGATGAGGTGTGGTGGTGATTATCCAACTTCCTGACCTTACTAATACTTTTGTTGCTAAATGCAATCAATTCATCATAGCAATGCAACAAAATTTTGACAGCAGAGACAGTAACTTCAACACAAGCAGCCTAAACTCTTTTAATAGCCTTGGTTTCAGAGGAAATGTGCAGGTGTCCCAATACTTTTGGACATATGGTGTATCTGTTGTGCTATCTGGTGTTGACCACAGGAGGATGGTTCCCCCTTTTGAGTCTTGGTTCCTCTTAAGGTTTATTCCTCCTCATCTGAGAAAGTTTTTCTGGCCACTGTTTCCATTGGCTTGCTCAATGGGCTTGGACCCAGATCTTTGTATAGTAAAGCAAAGTTGCTTTGTGACAACTTTCGGCCACAGCGCTACAACATTGGTCTCACTGAAGCCCTTCAGCAATAACCTACCACCATAGACAACCAAGAATATGGTCACCCTAGCATATGAAACTTTGTAGCAAAATACCTAAATTACACACTACATCATTATCATTTCAACTTTTTTTTAATGAATCAGAAACTGGACAGTGTCCATGGCTACCACATGAACACATGAACAGTTATAGTAATTTGGGAGATTTATTTATTTTATAAGTAGCAGTAGTCTTTGAATTTCTAATGATATCCCTACAGCTCCACCCATCCAACATGGTCATGTGGGTCTCACATGGGTTAGGTGGGTTCCAGGTTGGTGTGGACTGAGTGAGTCTGTGTATATGTTTATACTGGATCCCAGTTGGGCTTTCCCAATGGTCTATTTCACATGACTCCAATCTAGGCCCTGTTTGCAGTGTACAATGGGGACCCATGCTTAAACTCTACTGGTCCCATCACTGACCCTGGTGTGCATCCATATGGGGGGTGAATGTGGAACCCAAAGAGAAAATGTGGTTCATAGTTGGGCTACCCATATATACCCTTATAGGGGATTGGATGGATGGATGGATGGACGAATGGATGGAACTACTACTACTGTCCCTTTATTGTTTAGGTTGTCCATAGTCTGTTTTTTTTTTTTTTTAAAAGGACACTGGGGACACACAGGAGTTCACTGTGATAGTTAGTGGGCTTCAAGTAGACCTTAGTTCTAGGACTATGACAGTGTGTGTGTATGAGAGAGAATGGGAGTGAATTAAATACTGCTAAAGCATTCAGCCATGTTAATGAACATTAATACATGTACTCATTTAACCCTTTAAAACATCTTTGGGTTTTACACATTAGTGTATAATAAGCCTTTCTGCGATAAGGGGTTAATAAAAGATCTATATGGCCAAATAATCCTTTTTTTTATTTAAAGTCATGTGTTTTACAAATAAAATAATAAAAACAACTAAAAAAAACTGGTCACTTTTCTGTCCTCCTGGATCCACTGAGATAAAAAAGCAATATTTCCACAAGTTTCCTAGAACTGATTTGTGTTTATTTACATTTGCGTTCAGGCATTTTCATGCTGTGGTCAGCTGATCAGCTGTGGTGGGACCAACAGTCTGATCAATAACTGATGCACTAGATGCAGGTAGATGTAGAACAATAGTGGAGGTGAGAAGGCAAAATCCCGGATATAGAAAACCCAGCCAGACTGACATGTCCTCTTTTTTTACATCCCAAAAAGAGGACATGTCCAGGAAAAAGAGGATGTATGGTAACTCTATTATTGTAAGCAGAAAATGAGCAGTATTATATTAAATAATATCCAATTTTACCAATATACTAAGAAATTATACTAATAACTTTATTCTTAATGGTTGGTGTGGTGCAACAGATAACACCACTACCTGCCACTAAGTTACACCACCATGTGGGAGACTAGGGTTCGATTCCCAGTCTGAGTGACTATGCAGCGCTACACCAATAAGAGTCCTTGGGCCAGCCTCTTAACACTACATTGGCCCACCTCTGTGATATGAATAACCTTGTATGTCGCTCTGGATAAGAGCGTCTGCTAAATGTAAATGTAATGCAGTTTTATGCAAACTCCTTATTTAAAGATCTCAATTAGAAGTATGTTTCTGCATATTACATGAGCAGGCAGTTAGTCTGCTGATTTAGCATTTTATACAGTACAGAGTAAATCAGGTACAGAAAGCTAGTTATGTTTGCATAATCCAGAGTCCATAGTCTCATGTAACTTCCCACATTTTCCTGTCAGTCACATTTTCCTGTCAGTTGCTAACAAAAGCTAGCTCTAAAGACCGTTACACCAAACCTTTTCTCTGCTCCCTGTCCACTTCTGCTCTCTCCACAATTTCCACATTCTCAGTTTGCCTCCTCCACACGAGTGCTGATTACTGAGGGAAGCTGTAGTTTGCAGTTCTTTGAACAGACTAGCATGCACCCAGACAAACTTCTACAACAAAAAACAACATAAAGTCTCAGTAAAGTTCTCACCATCATCCTCCTCCTCTTTAACGTCTGCATTTTTAAAGTCAGCATGCTACTTATCATATAAGCTTTTGTGTTCTGCCATGAACACAATGTGCTTTTCTGTTGCCATCTTAATGCTCATTTATTTGGTCTGCAGCCATGACAACAGAGCTCTGATTGGTCTGTCAGATTTTAAAGCATCTGAACGACACAGAAAATAGAAAAATTAGATTTTTTTTTGCACAGCATCCAAGTCCATTAGTTTAGTCCATTAGTTTCCATGTGTGTTTTATACCATGATTATTATATTACACCGTGATCATTACATTAGGATTAAGAATATGTTGCACACCTAAGCAGTATAGCAGTTCATGTTTTTTGGTGACTTTAATTAATAATTTATAAGGATGAGGAGGACGGGTCGGGTCCCCCTTGTTAGTCTTGGTTCCTCCCAAGGTTTTTTCCTCCAGCTCTGAGGGAGTGTTTCCTTGCTCACTACTGGTCTTAGATTTTTCATGCCTTTTTATGATGTTGATAATATATAATGTAGGGTGGCCACATGTCCTGTTTTTGGGAGCTTAACTGGGTTTCCAAATTGTGTTAAAAGTACAGGATTGCATACTTCTACTTCTACACCAGTTTAATGCCCTTTTGCTCTACAATACAGATACTATAGGCTACAGTCTACAACACTGAGCATGTTTCCTGCTCTTACTCACACTTACATCCCTAAACGCATAGCTTGCTGTCACATTAGTCACAGTTCGTCATCATTTTACATTATTAGCTGACATGTCCAAATATTTGTGGACACCACTTCTAATGAATGCATTCAGCTACTTTAAGTTGCACCCATTGCTGACACACACATACACAGCTTGTCTAGTCCATGTAGAGAAGTGCTGCTAATAGCATAGGACTCTTTTGAGCAGATACTAAGCATGAACCTGTTGGCACCATGCTGCCTAATGCCAGGTGTGGGCTAGAGGGGTATAAAGCCCCCCAGCATTATTGAGCTGTGGAGCAGTGGAAGAGCTGTGTTCTCTGGAATGGTGAATGGTTCTCCATCCAATATTTTTGGGATTAATTGGAGATGAGGTGGGGTGGTCTGGCCAGAGGAGGATGGGTCCCCCTTGTGAGTCTTGGTTCCTCCCAAGGTTTCTTCCTCCAGCTCTGAGTTTTTCCTTGCCACTGTCGCCGTTGGCTTTGACCCTTCATGTTATTCCTTCTTTCTTCTCGGTCTCTGTCCTTTATTAAGTACTAATTATGTAAAGCTGCTTTGTGACGACAACAGTTGTAAAAAGCGCTATACAAATAAATTTGACTTGACTTGACTTGACTTGGTGATTATCCAACTTCCTGACCTCACTAATACTTTTGTCGCTGAATGCAATCAATTCATCATAGCAATGCAACAAAATCTTGACAGTAGAGACAGTAACTTCAACACAAGCAGCCTAAACTCTTTTAATAGCCTTGGTTTCAGAGGAAATAATGAATGTCACTATTTACTATTCACCCACCGTTCTGCTGAATATTGCTGCTTTTATTTTCTTTTGACTTCCTTTCAATTTTTCTTTTATAGAAAACTAGAGACGTGTTTGTTCTTCCATAGGTAATTTACTTATATTTAATTAGGCATCTCTTAGTTTTTCCTTTAATTGATTTTTTTTAATCTACTGGGCTGCTACAGTTAATCAAGCTCTCACTCCATTTCTGAGCGTTACTCTTGGTGCTCTCTGACAGAAAAGTTCTTGATTAGTGAGGATGCTCTTTTAAGTGGCAGAGACAGAAAATGAGACGTGCACTGATGAGTGACATGTTTTGACATGCCATATCTTCCTTTGAACATGAGCACGCTTTATAAATGAAACATGGTTGAATGTGGATGTAAAAGTGAATTTTCTCGGTCAGAAGGACATTAGCCATGTTACACTTACTTTCTGGTGTATCACACTGACTTTCCCAATCAACAAATGGTGTTCAGTGATAAATAGGTAAGACTTTATATATAGGTGTTATATTTGGCCTTGGTAGGAACCACAATGTCACACCCAGCCTTGCAGAGTATTCTAACTAGGGGTTGGGATCCACACTACAGTGTGAATCCATTACAATGTTGAAAGATAATATGCTAAGCATTATGATGTAGTGCTTAATTACTTTTTGACACCACATTTCTGAAGTTTACAAGATTGTAAAGATGTCAATATTCACAAACCATGTCCTTATTCTACCAGGTTCGTTCATTAGGTAGACTAACAGGCTTCATCTTTACATATTTAACCATTGCTTTCAGTTTATAGTGGCAGGTAAATGATGATGATGTTTATACAGTAGATATTGAAGTGAGTCTGATTTCTGCCTGAATGGAGGCACAAGCCCCCCTCAATCAAGTGAGAAGGTTATCCACTGCACTATCCAGCCTTTCCAGACAAGAACTCCACTAATAGGATACCTTGGTCCCACCAGAAAGTAGTGGCTCTTAATCTTTGAGATTATGACAGAAATGCTTTTAATCTGTTAGTCATCTAAGAATGTTTAGAATAGTCTTGAAATGGTAAAATATAAAAAAAGAACATTTGATTTTTCTTATTTAAATTTTGATTGAATAATATAACAGAAATCTGAAATATTTTTGTCTAAAAGTTTTTTGCTGTACGCTAACACCATTTCCACAATGGCACATTCATAATCCAGACATTAAGTAAGTGCATGCATAACAGCAAAATATAGTTAAATGGTTTATCAATGCAGAAAATATTTATTTATTATAATTGTTAGCTTATCGCCATCTGTAGTCCCTGAGTAGGTTATTACAGACTAAATGCCTAATGTCTTCATAAAAAAAGGTTAGTGTAACTGTCAGTCTTCAGTGGTTTTATCATGGTTCACATCCCACTGCCTGATAGAATTCCCTCCCAGGACTCCATTTCCCATTAACCCTCCATTAATTACCCTGCAGCTGCTTCTGTATACTGTGTAAATACTTCTGGTTGAATGGACCAATAGAAATGCTCGAAATTACACATTTTTGCATTCTGGTCACCATTTTGGAGATACATGTTTTTCATTAGACAGCAACAATATACATATAGTGCCAATTCATTTGTTACTACCAGTACTGCTACTGTAGACTGCAGTTCCATTGACTCACGTTGTTGATATGACAGCAATAATTTTATCATTTTCTACTAAATCCAATAAATCTGAATAGCTCTTCTTTTCAGATTCAGTTCTTTTCTTGACAACTGTACAGTGGATTTTGCACACAATGGGCCTCATTTATGAAACCATAATAAAAAAAAAAAAAAAAAACATGAGCAAACTACAGGTAAATTGCGAGTAAAATAGACATCCCTGAACATTAAAGCTGTATTAACAATGAATTTATTAGTACCACGTATGTTAATGAATACCAGTCGTTCACAGATTGAGTGCATATTTATTTACAATCAACATTAAAATAACCTACGCCCATGAATTACAAATTACTACCATATAAGGTAGCTCTTGGACTGAGGTTTCACCAGATGTTTTTTTTTTATTTATTTAACATTTTTTTAAATAAAGTGCAGTCATGTCAAATGACAATGTCAGTGCCTTTTGGACATTTCCGCATGGTCTGGAGCAGATGTAAATATTGTTCCCACTTCCAAACGTTTTCAGACTATGAACATTTGAATGAATCTGAATATTTATGAAAAAAAAATATGAACAATTTATGTTCAAATTTGTTCTGCATGAGGCCCAGTGGGAGTGCTGCAGGCACTAGACAATGTAATGTTTGCAAAGAAATAGATGTGCAGATGGCATCTTTACACATATGTACTGCCTATACTTTTGAAAGGCTTTCCACTTTCTTGCATCTTATATATATATATATATATATATATATATATATATATATATAAAGAAAAAAATACTTGTCCACTGAAAGGGTCTTTAAAGAATCAAAAGTGGATCTTCTACACCATTAAAAAAAGTGATTCTTTGAGGGTTCTTTAATAATATTCAAAGAACCATTAGAGAGAATTCAATTACCAGCCAAAATAATAAAACCATCTGCATAATACTGTGTTGGTCCACTAATACAGCTCTGACTGATCCAGGCATGGACTCCACAAGACCTCAGAAGGTGTCCTGTGGTATCTGGCACCAAGACTTTAGCATCAGATCATTAAAATGTAAAATGTGAGATGGGGCCTCTAAGAACATCACAGAATCTTGGGTGCAAAAACCCTGAAGCCAGATTGCTGGCTATCCTTCCTTAGACCACTTTTGATACTGACCATTGCATATGCATATATATATATATATATATATATATATAATATTCTATATACTATATACTCTTATACTATATAGAATATATACTATATATATCCTATTTATTACTATATACTTATATTATACTTATACTATATATTAAACTATATACATTTATCATTGGTTATTATTGGTAAACTATATTCAGTCAAGAGTAATTGTTGCCGTATGACAACAACAAGGAGTAAAACGTAAAGTATAATTTCCATTTAGTAATACAATTGTTAAACCCAAAACTTTACAAAATTATACTGCTTATACTGTGGTGCATTTCCTCTACAGTCTAGTAAAGGTACGATAATTGCATTCAGTCAAGAAACTCAATCTAACAGTGACTGAGAGACAATTTATTACTTTATAACATTCATGTACACCATAAAAGTCAACCATGCTCTTTTGTTGCAGTGCTTAGTTTAACCTAAACTTGCTGACCTCTCCTGTAACAAAAGCCTGCTGACCATGATCTGACCATGCTAAGAACTTAACGAGCTTGCTGCTGTTTTTTTTTTTTTTTTACTGTTTTGACTGTTGCTAAGTGATGCTTCCTATATTGTCTGTGCTGTGGTGACCTCTGTGTCATTGAGGGTTTATAGATCATCAAGGGAAATTGTTAGTATGGAGCACATACAGCAGCTCATACAGAAATACACTGACTTACAGTCCTCAAAAGCAGCTAATTAAAGTTGATGCCCACCTACAGCACTGAGGTTTAAATCTCATCTGCCTCATGTACTGCCTACACTCTTAAAAAGTACCTAAATATCTCCTGGCTTGTTTGGACAAACTTTTAATTGGTATATAATCCTTTACATTAGCTTTTGAAAGACTTTCCACTGTCTTGCATTTTATATATGAAAAATATAGGAATCAAAAGTGGATCTTCTACACCATTAACAAAGGTGGTTCTTCAAAGGTTCTTTAATAATATTCAAAGAACCATTAAAGTGAATACATTAACCAGCCAAAATAATAAAACCATCTGCATAATACTATGTTGGTCCACCTTGTGTCACTAATGCAACTCTGACTGATCCAGGCATGGTCTCCACAAGACCTCAGAAGGTGTCCTGTGGTATCTGGCACCAAGACATTAGCAGCAGATCATTAAAGTCCTGTAAAATGTGAAGTGGGGCCTCCATTAACTTGGTCTTGAGTCTTGGGTGCAATAACCCTGACGCCAGATTGCTGGCTATCCTTCCTTAGACCTATGTTCCATGACCCCAAAAAAAGGTTTGATATTTTGTAGCCAATAAAAATATTGTAATTAGATTATGATTAATATATACATTAAATGTAATGCATTTGGCTACAATGTTGCATGTGAATCAAGTTACACAGGAAAGAGGAATGTAGAGTTAGGAGTCTTGCCCAAGGGACTCTCATTGTTGTTTTCTGGCCTTGGATCGGACCCTAGTTTGCCATAGGGAAGGCATTGTTGTTACCCCCTATCCTACATCAACAACTGAGCCAGAGGACATGTAGAAGAGTATGACGTTAGTTGGCTTCTCACTAAAAAAACAGTTTAAAGCCACATCCTGACTATTCTAACTGAAAGTGGTCAGATGTGAATACAATAACACAAAAACAAGAGCTCTATGTAAGTGCTCACTTGCAACTGTAGGTTCACAAAGCCAGTAAAAGCATTAATGGGGAATATGATCTGATGGAAAATGGATTACAGATTATTTAAGCAAACTTTTTTTATATCTTGTTTAAGACTTTTACACAAACACTTTCTGTTAGGACTGTTGTTATTAGTGTTTATTCTAATATCAGTGACCAGATAAGCAGCCTTTCACTATAATTTAGTACAGTATGTTGATGTTTATTGTTTATTGATAAATAAATCAATTGAAATTACTTATTTCAATTCATATAGATCCTCCAAGACTCTATTTGACTGGTTTTCATTTGCATTTGCTTGTTTATTTGTCTTCATCTTAATCACATAACTCTAAAGAATCTAAAATCTAAAACCAGTGAAATATGTAATCAACAAACCATTGCAGGAGTAATAATGTGACACATTTATCACAACATAAATCATGTAAATGTAATTGGCCTTCAAACTTTAGGTTTGGTAAAGCTTCACTCAGTGTAAATGGAGCGTTATTTGCATTGTAGGTGGCATGTTTGTGTGAGAGTGTGTTCGTGTGTCTGATTGTGACCTGCTTTACAGACACTCTGGGGAGGAGCTGTACTTTTTCTGTCGCTCTTCTATAGAGGTGAGTAATCAAAAATCCCCTCCCACCCTCTATCTCACTCTCTGTCACGCTCGCTCTCGCTCTGCACACCCCCTATGATCTTAATTTCTTGTTTTTTTCTCCTGTCTCATTTCCGCCATCATCAGTAGTGGGGGAAGGACTACTTAAAGCCTACACTCTAGCAGACGTGCCATTACTTCTGTGGAAATGTACTTGAGTAGAAGTAAAAACACTCATCTGGGCATCTAATTGAGGCTGTAAAAAAAGTTTGTTAAAGAATTTAAGTGAAAGTAAGTTTGAAAGTGCAAATTTGACTTGACATATTATACCTTATATTATATTTAAATGTTAACACCTTATATTTGTTAGAGAAATATGTAAACTTACAGAACTGGGCAGAGATTGTAAGACCATAATCCCAGGATTTAAGATCATGTCTCTCAGCAGTATGAGAGTTTTTACTGTAGAAACTCCGGATCCCATTAGAACAGATGCAGGTACATATAAATATCATAAAATAGTCGGTGGGCTGAAAGTTTTATTAAAACTTCTATTAGCAAAGAATAGCCCCACCAGTTTGTTCAGAAGTCTTTGTAGTTACTGAGTAATACACCTTTCTGCATTTCTGGGGTAATGATTGAGCTTTATCAGTAAATGCAAAACTGCAGAGAAGGGAAATAATTACAAGATCTTGTGCACTAAAATTTCCAGACCACCCCAAATTGTACTGTAAAATGTAGCCTGGAAATTGGCTAATGCTCACATGCTCAGGCCTATGAAACATGAGCTTGTGTAAACGGGTGACACACTTACTGTGTCTGAATAACCACAATACATGTTGTCTATCAGCGCACTCACTGAAAGTGTTGACATTCTGGCATTTGTTATACCCAATGTTATAGTCCAATGCAGTCAAATATGAACCCTATGCTTCTACAACACTGAGAACAGTGTCAGACCAAGGCCCACAAATTAATGCCCTGCCTTGCTTTGCCCTTGTCTGCTTTTTCTTGTTTACTCTGGTTTATATTGGTCTTCTGGGTCTATTTGTCCTGCCCCTCACCTGTTGCTCCACCCCCTTGTAATTGTTTCCAGGTGTTTCTAGTCTTCTCCTCAGCTCTCAGTTTTAGTCTTCATTTGTTTGGTCGTGTATCTTGTTGACCTTTGTTTTTTTTTTTGTTCTCTATGTATTTTTTTTTGCTTTCTTATAAATAAGGTAATAACAAATAAAGATACATAAGACAAACAAAGATACATAAGGAATAAACATTCCTGCATTCTTTGTTATATCTTTTAACATTGACGTCTAGTGATCAAGTAAGTCAACATGCAGCTCAACTCCACGCCTCTATCTCAAGACCTCATTTATGACTACAGCTTGTAAATGCTGTATAAAATAAATAAATTAAAAAAAAAATGGCCCAGGGGTTATGAATTTGAATTCTGAGCCATGCTGCTTTGCCATCAGCAGCTGGAGTCAGAGAGAGCACAATTTGACATGCTGTCTTCAGGTGGGTAGATGGTGCCCCCCACCCCACATCACTCTCAAGTCGTTTTGGCTGGTGCAGCCATCTGTTAGCCGGTGTGGTGAAGATGGGGACCCGGCCTGTATTGGCGGGCAGGTCGAAAAAGAGATGCCTTTGTATGTATCGTAGGAGACAAGTGTTAAGTCCATCCTAGTTTCAGGAGCATAGCTAGTGCTACCCCCACCCCCACATGTGCAATGAAGAGTCATTTGCAATAACCTGTAAATAATATTGTTATTGCTTTTTTACTTCTTATTTATATTGTGTATATAGTGTAATTTTATTTTTTTAAATCTACATTTTTTTTGTAACTGAGTGTCTTGCTATCCCTTTCTGCTGTGACACTGAGAATTTCCCCACTATATATATATATTTGATCAAAAAAGTACAACTACTAGACTAAATAAAGCAGGTCCTGAAACAATCTCGGTGTCCATTTTATTAGTATTTCACTTTTTGACAATTTGAATATTGCATTTGTTTTTACATTGTGTCCAAATTTAATGATGAATGGACCAATAGAAATGCTGCAAAATGACAGAATAAAATCTTCAACTGACTTCCATTGACAGTTTAAGACTGTTCCCTTCTCCTGAAAATGTACTGTTTTAAAGATACAGGATTTTTACATGGCCGTAATCATATGTCCCTCTTTGACAAGAAGTTTAATCCAGGTATTTTACCCACATGTTTGCCTTAATGCTGCTGAGCATTTCAGGAATGGGTTAAATGCAAAACTCTCCACTGTCCTGACCACTCCTTTGTGTTTCACAGTCTGGCCTTGTGAAGCAGTGAGAAAGCTCCTTTCATGACAGGGGACAGAGCTCTACATCACAACACTATTATTATGTCAGCCATGGCATACATTTGCATCCATCAGCTGCTGGAAAATACGCATTTATTTTTACCCAAAGCTTGCGTGTGCTGCAAGACTGTAAGCTGTGTTATTGTGCGGGTGTTTGGACACCAGGGATCAGAGCGCTTGTGTTATTGGGGGCCTGGCTGCGGTTATGGCCATTCTAACAACCCGAAAAAAACCCAGAATTGAATCCTAATCCTAATCCTATCAGCTCCATTTCATAAAGACATTTCTTCAGTTGTGTGAGTTTAGTTAGATTACCTCAATCTCGCAGTATTGATCAGATGAGATAAGATCAGATGTCCAGATACGTTCAATAAGACATTATTTTTAACATGATTACAGAAATGGTGCACATACTGCACACACACTATAAATTGACCTCACCGAAGCAAAGCGTAAACAAGTTATGCCAATAAATAAACAAAGAATGTGAAATTATGCATTATCCACAGTTTGTGGAACTAAAGCTATAGGATAGATGCTGAAATGTACTGTAGATCTGGCGAGACTGTATGTGTAGAAGCAAATGTGCACTAATTATATCACACTGATGAATAATTATTGCACAATTACGTGATTATATTGTGTGATGTAGAGCCTCTCTGGCATAGGTGTGATGTAATGGAAAAGGCTCCAAATGCTTTCACTTCTATTGCTTTTCTTTTTTCTTGTTATGTCTGCTTAGTTTATGGGTTTTCAGTTTTTGTGCTTTGTTCTAGATCTGTCTTTGGATGTTTTAGATCATTTAAAACCACTGTTTTATGGTTCAGCAACTTAATATGTATTTTATATTCTCTTTTTTAAGGATGTGGAGCTCAAAATGGGACAGAAGAACCTTATGTTCCCACCACTGTGGACGTACAAACCAGCACAGGTAGCCTAGAAGTTCACATACATACATCCTTATCTTTCTAAATCTGGTCTCTATAGACATATTTCATGTTTTTATATCATATTTTGCCTTTATCTTGCCTTTATTGCAGTAACTGAGGATACTGACATGCATTTATATAATAAGGGAATTCTACGCTCAGAAATAGGATGCCAATTAATGACACATTCTTTTTTGTGTTAGCTACGTTAACTTTAAGTCCTGTGTCCTGTTGTTTTCAAGACTTCAAATCAATCAATGTGATGCAATATAGGCACATTGTTAAAGTTTTACTATGTCCGGATCATGTCCCTGTTTGGATCAGCTCCACCCTGCAGGAGCATTTTGTAGTTCTATAATTCCAGACTGTAGTCCGGTCAGGTCCCCACAGAACCACCACAGGGCACACAGTATTTTAATGGTGGGTCATTCTCAGCACTGCAGTGACACTGACTGACATGGTGGTGGCAGTATGTTAGTAGTGTGTGTTGCGCTGGTGGTACAAGCAGATCAGAGACAGCAGTGCTGCTGGAGTGCTTAAACACTGTGCCCACTCACGGTCCACCCTGTTAGACACTCCTACCTAGTTGGTCCATCTTGTAGATGTAAAGTCAGAGACTGAAGCTCTCTGATGTGCTGCTGCACAGTTTGTGTTGGTCATCCTCCAGTCCTTCATCAGTGGTCACAGGATGCTGCCCACAGAACACTTCTCACTGGATATTACTGGTTGGTGGACTGTTCTCAGTCCATTGAGGAAAAAAGGGCAAAATGTGGCAACGTAAGCAGAGAAACAAATGGAGACAGTCTGGAATTATAGAAGTACACAGTGCTATAATATGGGAAGTGGATATGATATAATGGGCAGAGTGTTTTCCAGTCCCGAAATGGTCATTACTCACATTCGGTCTACAGGAGTTTAGCCCCACCCACTTAGGCTGGGTTACATTTTGAAGGAGCTGCAGTGGCAGACAGCCAATCAGAACAGGAGTCATTTACATATATCGGCAGCTAAGCAGACCACAAAATCTTGTTCATTTTTATGAAGGAGTTATTGGGAAAATGATCTTGTAGGAATGAATAAATAAAATGCTTGATATGGTGGATAAATGGAGTCCAAAAATACTCTGACCCCAACTTCTGCAATTTACCACAGGATCAGTAAAGTACTAGTATTCTATTATATTTTATATGTGTCATATACACACATTTTTTCATGTGGAGACAAAATGTCCCCATATTATCAGTATTTTTCACTGTCCTTGTGGGGACATTTTCAGTTTGACTCGCAAACACACCCACACTTATGTATATATAAAAAAAATGACCAGAAAGATTCACTTGAGCTACAACAAAACCAACCCACTTTTTAGGACTGACCTAGACTTTTCCCACAGCACTGTAACTGAATATGTATTTTTGTAAGTTTTGTAAGTTTTGTCATTGGTCCATCCCTGCCCCAGTTACGGATGACCACTTAACCCCAAACAAGTGTTATTCATATTCATATTTAGTGGCAGACAATCAATCAGAACAGAAATAATTTACATACATCGGCAAGTAAGCAATACAATGGGAATAATGTGTTGTAGGAATAAATAACTACAATGCTAAAAATGCTCAAAATGATGAATAAGTGGAGTAAAAAAATATCTAAATTTAGGATGAGGAACATGACTAAAACTCCTCCTCTCAGCTTATTATCCTATTATTACCTCGTCCTTCTGTATACCTGTTTGGTCTCGTCTGTTTTTACATAATGCAGATGGAATGTGGTTGTATTTTTTATAATCAATTTCCTCCTGTTATTCCTAGATAACTGGACAGTAACTGACTGGACAAGCGATCAATTCAACTACACTGAATTCACCGCAGCACTGACCAATTATGATACTGAAGCTAATGATAATAAAACTGAAGAAGTTACAAACAGCCCATTGAAATCAACCAAGGCCAATGATACTGAAGCTAATGATAATAAAACTGAAGAAGTTACAAGAAGCCCATTGAAATCAACCAAGGCCAATGATACTGAAGCTAATGATAATAAAACTGAAGAAGTTACAAGAAGCCCATTGAAATCAACCAAGGCCAAGCAAACACAGAAAGATGCCATGCACCATGCACCATACGGTATGTCATCCACCCTTATATTGTTTTCAGCTTGCTTACAGACATGGTGCATTACTAAGTGGTCTGGTGGGTGTGGTCACTCAATGTGGCATAGCATTGCACCAACACCAGTGTTTTCCTATAACTGTGGGAACAGGTGAGGTCAAGTGGGGACATCTCTTCAGTGGCAGTAGTGCTGGGTTGTGGGTTTGATACTCTGGTTCACTAAGCTGCCAATGTTGGGTCATAGCATGGCCAACCCAAAGCTTATGCAGTTTACTATAGGATCAGTAAAGTACAGGTATTCTATTCTATCCTATATGTGTCATGGCAAAATGTCCCAATAATATCAGTATTTTTCTCTGTCCTTGTGGGGACATTTTCAGTTTGACTTGTAAACACACCCCCACAAAAAAACTGACCAGAAAGAGTGGCTTGAGCTACAACAAAAACAACCCAATTTTCAGGACTGCCCTAGACTTTTCCCACAGTACTGTAACTGAACAGTAAGCAGGTTGGCCCATTAGCAACCAACAACAATATGTATTTATGCAATGAGTTTTGTCTTTGGTCCATTCCTGCCCCAGTTACTCACCACCTCAAACTTAACCCCAGCAAGACAGAGCTGCTGTACATCCCGGGAACTGCTAGACCTAAAAACTATCTTGTCGTCTCCTCTGAGAACTCACTGGTCACTCCATCTACAGAAGCTGGAAGCCTTGGTGTAATCATGGATGATCAGTTATCGTTCCCAAGTCATGTTGCAAACGTAACTCGGTCCTGCAGATGTACAACATCTGGAGAATTCGACCCTTCCTCTCTAGAGAGTTGCCCAGGTGCTCATTCAGTCTCTCGTCACTTCCACTTCCTCTGCGCACCATCAGGCCCCTGCAACTCATCCAGAATGCAGCGGCACGGGTCGTCTTCAATGTTCCTAAGTTCAGCCATGTCTCTCCACTGCTGCGTTCTCTCTTCACTGGCTTCCTGTAGCTGCTGCCCAGGTCATCAGATTCAAAACCCTGACGCTGGCCTACAAAGCCAAGACTGGACCAGCCAGCTCCTCCGTACTTGATGGCAATGGTCAAAAGCCAATCCGCACCGAGAGCCCTTCCAGCTTCAAGTACAGCTCGGCTCGACCCGCCATCCCTCAAAAAAGTCGCTCGCTGCCTTCAAACGCAGACTGAAGACCCACCTCTTCTGAGAGTACTTGGACGAATAGCGAATAGAGTACTATGGTCACCTTATTGTATTGTGTTTAGTAATGTCTAAAGCTTAGAGGTATCTTTGAACTATTAGTCTGTTTAAACTAGCTGAGGTTTTTCTTGGGTAAATAGCAAAGCACTTTTGTAAGTCGCTCTGGATAAGAGCGTCTGCTAAATGCCTTAAATGTAAATGTTACTGATGACCATTTGAACACAAACAAGTGTTGTTCATTTTCGTGATGTGAAAGTTTTACTGATGAGGATGATCTGAAAGCATTAGCATACAGTAAATACCAGGTGGTACATGGCCCTCTGTAGGTGGACGTCTACAGCTGAGAGCACACTGCACTTATTTTAGTGGCTTCTCTTGTAGAAAAGGCTGGAAGCTCCTCGGGGAGACTGAAGGAGAGCGACTGTCACCGTATAACTCAGCAAAATGCAATTCATATCAAGGGCACACATAACTCAGAAACTAATTAGCAGGTAATTAGAAAAGTGTTCAGCCCTCTTCCCATGTAGAGCGAGGCTTAAAGATATGCAGTATTGCGGAGGGTCGTCGTGGCGAACTGATATGCTTTATGAAGTGCCATTAAAACCGAGCGGCATATCCTGAGAGAGCCACGTCATTTATATATTTAAAAATTCAATTTGAAAGACGGGTCAGACAGAAAATGAGTGCACCTGGAATTTAATTAGAAGTAATTATGGATGGATCCCTAGAACTGCGATAAGGGGACTGTCTACTGCCTTCCCAGGCAAGGAGTCTAATAAGTGTTGGCTATCTCCCTGTATTGTGAACATGGGACTTTTCATAAAAAAAGAAGTCTATTTCTTGCTCTCTCTCTCTCTCGTCTTTTGGGGTCTTTTCAGTCATTATCAAACTTATCGCGTCACTGGAGCTGAGAGTATACAATAGTAGCTCCCTGTGCATGGAACAATACAGCTCCTGCCTCTGAGCCAACCTACAGCAGCAAGAGAATGGTCCTGTATATGCATCTCAAAATTAGTAACTTTATATAAGTAAAAAAAAAACACATTTAACTTAAAAATAATGGAAATGATTGTGATACGATTTTTTTTTCAAGTAATTTTAATCATTTCTTTTATTTTAATATGATACATAGGGTGTCTGGAATTATGCTAATTCTATATATTTATATGATAATTTTATATACATAAAAAAATGTGTTTCATTCATACAAGAAACTTTTCCAATTTCCATTTGTGCCTCATTTTGTTTTTTCTTTATTTCATTATTTAATGGAAAACCAGAAATACATCATATTTGTTCTACCATAGGTCATTTACTTATATTTAATTAGGCCTCTCTTAGTTTTTTCCCACTAAATTGATTATTTCTATCTACTGGTCTGCTACAGTTAATCAGAAGGTTCGTTTCTGAGCGTTACTCTTGGTGTTCACTGACAGAAAGGTTCTTGATTAGTGAGGATACTCTTTTAAGTGTCAGAGACAGAGATGAGACATGCACTGATGGGTGTCAGGTTTGGACGTGGAGTATCTTCCACTGAGCATGAGCACACTTTATGAATGAAACATGGTTGACCATAGATGAAGCTTTACTAGGTCAGAAGAACATCACCCATGTTCCACTTATTTTCTGAGCTCAGTTTGTGTTGATCTCATTACCTTTCTCAGGCAGGGTCTGATGTATGGTAGTAAATATGTAAGACACTGTAGATGGTAAATGTGGCCTTGGTAGTAACCACAATGTGAGTTTCACCAACAGCCTCATGGACAGTTCTTACAACAGGTAGGAATTGCTACAGGCCTCAGAATATGATATCACTATCAAAAGTTGGCAGGTGAATATAATGATATTCGTAGATACAGTGGCATGCAAACTTTGGGGGACCCCAAATTACTTGATTTCCAAAAGATCCTGCATGATCAATACCTTATAATACCTCAGTTAGTGAGTATCACAGCTTGTAAAAAATTTTTTGTATCTGCTAAGAGAGCTGTCAGTTCCTATTTGATGGATTTTATTCATTCGTCCTGCAAAATGTTCTGTGAGATTCTCTGGCCGTCTTGCTGCACTGCTCTTTTGAGGTCTATCCATAGATTTCCAATAATGTTAAGGTTAGGAGACTGTGAGGACCATACCAAAACTTTCAGCCAGCTTGTGCCTCTTTTGTGGGGTGTTTTAGGATCCCTATCCTGCCGTAGAAACCATCCTATTTTCATATTCAGCTTTTTTTTTTCAGAATCACACAGAAAATGTAATGTTTGCTTCCAGAATTTGCTGGTGTTTGACTAAATACACTCTTCCCTAAACAAGTCCCATGTTTCCTATGCCTGTGGCTGCAACACAAGCCCAAGGCATGATCGATCCACCCCTGTGCTTAACATATTTTCAGAAATTTTGAACCCTTGTTTCTCCAAACACACCCTTGCTCATTGTGGGCAAAAATGTTTTTTTACCTTCTCAGTCTAGATGACTTGTTTAGAGAATGCACCAGGCTTGTTTAGACATCCTCCCCTGGTTATCACAGAGATCAGGGAGGGCAGAAACAAGGGCAAGGCGGTTACAATACGTTACCATAGTGTTTAGAAATTTGCATCACCTCACCCGTCCTAATGTTCACTGGGAACAAGCCCTAACAAGATTTTCAGTTCTTGGCAAAGGTCATCTGAGAGCTCAAATCTTTTACCCAATCAATTCCCAAACCTTTGCGTGATGCTCCTTTCCATTTTCCTCTGAAAATCATACAAAAATACAGATAAAATAAATAATACACTAGTCTTGCTTAAAAAGCTGAGAAGAATAGTTGAGCTTTTAGACTTTTGGAGTTTATTTTCTACAATTTTTTCACTAATTAGCTCTCTGACCAATTTTTGAAAGGAAAATAAATGGAAATTGTGTCTAAAATAGGCAGAAAAGTCATAGTTAATGTTTCAAGAATGTGTTCACTTATTTTCACTTACACATGTGGACAAAATTGTTGGTATTCTTCCGTTAAAGAAATGAAAAACACAATGGTCACTGGAATAACTTGAAACTAATAGAATGAATAATAAACAAAAAATACTGATTTATCTATAACAATCTGTGGTGAATTGTAAATTGTGGTGCCACAGAATCATTCTAAAAACTTAATCTGGCCTGGACAAAAATGATGGCATCTTTAACTTAATATTTTGTTTCACAATCTTTTGAGGCAATCACTGCAATCATGTGATTCCTGTTCCTCTCAATGAGATTTTTGCACCTGTACACAGGTATTTTGGCCCACTCCTCAAGAGCAGACTGCTCCAGCTGTCTCAGGTTTGAAGACTGCCTTCTTCAGACTGCAGGTTCTAGCGCCTTCCACAGATGTGCAAAAGGATTTAGATCAGGGCTTGTGGAAGGCCACTTCAGAATGGTCATTTACATTTAAGGAATTTAGCAGACACTCTTATCCAGCGCGACTTACAATTTAAATTTTTACAATTTTAAAATTTAAATAGACTAATAATTCAAAGATCCTCTAATCTTAGACTCTACTAAACACAAGTCAATAAGGTGACCACTCTGCTATTCACCCAAGTACTTTCAGAAGAGGAGGGTCTTCAGTCTGGGTTTGAAGACAGCGAGCGTTGGACTCTGCTGTTCGGACACCCAGGGGAAGTTCGTTTCA
Organism: Salminus brasiliensis; assembly: GCF_030463535.1. Taxonomy (NCBI): domain Eukaryota; kingdom Metazoa; phylum Chordata; class Actinopteri; order Characiformes; family Bryconidae; genus Salminus; species Salminus brasiliensis. The sequence goes on from NC_132888.1 coordinate 5,051,577, forward strand.
CCACTTCGGTGCAGGACAGTAAAAAGCCTGGACGCTCGTCTTCCGTGGATCTTAAAGGATGGCGGGTCGAGCCGAGCCGTACTTGAAGCTGGAAGGGCTCTTGGTGCAGATCGGCTTTTGACCATCGCCATCAAGTACGGAGGGGCTGGCTGGTCCAGTCTTTGCTTTGTAGGCCAGCGTCAGGGTTTTGAATCTGATGACCTGGGCAGCAGCTACAGGAAGCTACAGTGAAGAGAGAACGCAGCAGTGGAGAGACATGGCTGAATTTAAGGACATTGAAGACGACCCGTGCCGCTGCATTCTGGATCAGTTGCAGGAGCCTGATGGTGCGCAGAGGAGACCAGCCAGAAGAGAGCTGCTGAAGTCAAGTCTTGAAGTGACGAGAGACTGAACGAGCACCTGGGCGACTCTCTAGAGAGGAAGGGTCGAATTCTCCGGATGTTAGTCCAATGCTCAGTGCTCTTAGCCATTTTGGATTTTGGATCTGTGTGTTTTGGGTCATTATTCTGTTGAAGGACACAACATGTCCTGAGACTAGGGGTGCCCACACACACATAAAGAGCCCTGTTTGTGTGTGTGTGTGTGTGTGTTTATACATATTCCTGCTCAGGTAAATCATTTATTAACCATTGACTGTCTTCTTCTTTTTTGAACATGACAACTCTCTCTCTCTCTCTCTCTCTCTCTCTCTCTCTTTTGGGGATTTATGACTCTTTATCAAGCTTATCGAGTCACTGTAGCTTACGGTATACAATAGCAGTCCTCCGTGAATGAACAGCACAGCGTGTTGCTGCAGTGGAAGCTCCTCTCTGCAGTTATTTGAGGATCAGATAAATGTGGATTTATTGCTCAGGTGGACAGATAAGCATGCGTCTCCTGTTCCCTCGCCTGGCTGCTCCACACGCTGCAGCAGTGCAGAACCGGCCCGATGGAGGAGACTGCTGGGCCAGCATGGCCTTTTACCAGCCTCCTTGTTTGTCAATGCCAAAACACACAGACACACACACACACAGACACACACACAGACACACACACACACTTGTGTAAAAAGCATTCATTTTGTCCTTGTATTGTATATTGTATTGTAATGTATTACAGTTCCAGAGTGTCCCTGTTTTTCTATCATAGTGGGAACCCTGTGTTAAGTTCAAATGCAAGGATATGAACACACACATACACACTCACACACACAAATTCACAAACACAAACTCACCCAAATATACTTTGAACATGCTCCTATGAAAAAGTCCAACAAATGGGGACATATTCACACACATACACACACATGTTGGTGTTGCTATTTTTGTGAGGACTTCCACAGACGTCTGTATTACTGAAGCCATGTATATCTACACCAAACCATAACCTAACCTCAGAAATCAAAAGACAATCTTACTGCACCTTCAGCTTTCCCAAAAAAGTTGTATCTATAAGAGAAAACATCAGAACCAAAATCAGAACCAGCAAAAATGCACAAGGCCTCACTTGCACAAAGCATCAAATCCCCCCATCATGAGGACATCATGAGCAGCTGTGGCTTAAAAAGTTTATCCACCCGCAATATCACCGTGTCTCTCATCCTCTTATGTTACGGGGTTGATGACAAGTGTGTGGAGGTGAGGCTTAGTTCGATGTGGGCAGGGTAGAAAGCAGCGACCAGTGGGAGCTTAACATTTGGAAGCTTGTCGCCCAACAATATTTATGATCATCAGAGCTACAAAACAGGGTTACAGAGTTAGCTGAACTGGATTCACCACTAGGGGGCACTCTAGCCAGGCCTGGAACAGAAAAGTGGCATTTAGCATCATAAAATGGTTTTTGTATGGAATACAAGAATACACAGTCTTGTTTGAAGGTTTTTTTTTGTTTGTTTGTGGCGACCCACTATACCGTCCAACAGCAGCAGAATTCTTCATGATTCTATATCAGTGTGTTTTTTTCATCATTAACATTTAACATTAACATTAGCATTAACTCGCAATGCTTTTAATTGTCAGTGGCGCAGGAATTACGGTAGATGGTAGTTATTTTATAAAGATGACAAAAGTACCCTGCATTTTGTTGCTGTCACACAAAAAAAACATCATATCTCCAGAACAGCAATTTGAGCCCAGGAGGAAACTTTCTTAAGGTCAATGTAAAAGATTTTATTTGAAGTCATTTTGGAGCATTTCTATTGGTCCATTTATCATTAAATTTGAACAGTAAAGAACGACTCACGACTAATGCCAATATTAGTATAGTGGTATTAATACATTGCTTGGTGAGTGTATATGTACTGAGCCTTGACCGGTGTCCATGCCTGATCATATGTAACTTTGTATCTCCATTGTTTCCAATTTTTACACTTTTTACACTTAATTCTGGAAGTCTTTTTTGCACTTAATGAATGGGCCATTAATTTTTTTTTTCTTCTCCTGTAAGGTAAAAGCATATATATATATATATATATATATATATATATATATATATATATATATATATGTCTAATGAAAAACATGTAACTTATAATTGGTGACTTTAGAAGACAAGGTAAAGGTGTTCTGAACTTTGAATGGAAGTGAATGTAAACTAAAAGTATTTTAGACCCTTTCTATTGGTCCATTGATCCATCATTATTTACACAGTGTACAAAGCAGCTACAGGGTTCAAATCATGGAGAAAATGAACAAAAATGGAGATACATGTTTTCCATTGGATAGCAGTGATGTGTGTGTGTGTAAACATTTGGGAATCCCTGTCCAAAATGTCCAAAAGTAAGTAAAAGTTGACCGCATTTCCAAAAGGCACAAAGTTAAAGAAACATTTCCTTAATATTTTAAACATGATGATTATTTTTATATCCCCATCCTTTAACGTTTCCTAATACAAAAAAAAAGGAAAAGTCTTTGTCATTCAATTATTTGAACATGCAAGCTTTCATGCTTTTGATGCTGTTGGTAATGATATGCTATATATGTGTGTGTTTTGTCTGCAGATGAGAAGTGGGATGAGCCGTTTCACTATGGTAAGAGTCCACTATGTTCACTCACTGTATTTATATAGTTAGTAGGACAGTATTTATTGTAGCTGTCAGTTGATTGAATGTAGATGACAGTATGTAGTGGCCTGCATTTTGTCACTGTCATGCAAAAACCTCATATCTCCTCTTATCCCCAGACCAGCAACTTTACATGAGAAGTAATAGACATGCATTATATTTTAATGGACAGCAGAGTAAAAAGATTTTTATTCAAAGTAATTTTAGAACAATTCTATTGGTCCGTTCATCAGGAAGTTTGGACACAATGTAAAGAATTACATTCTGATAAAGAGTACAAAGCAGGACAAATGGAGATACAAGGTTGATGTGTGATCCACATGCAGCATTTTTTTCAATATCAAGGACTTTGATTTCAGTTACACACAATCATCATTCATCATTAAATTATAAAAAAAAAACATTGCTCCTAGATTTACATTATACATTATGCCAATTTTAGTATAGTGTTATTAATACATTGCTTGGTGAGTGCATATGAGCTTTGATCCTCAAAATTTAATTCTGGAAGTCTTTTTTACACTTAGTCATAATGAAATGTAATAATTGTCATAATGAATGGGTCATTCAAAAAATATCTTTCCTTCTCCTGTAAGGTGAAAGTATGAAAATAAAAGGTGCGACAGCAACACTGTAGAGTATGTGTATGTAAAGTGTATATATATATATATATATATATATATATATATATATATATATATATATGTATATATATATATATATATATATATATATATATATATATATATATATATTGAAGTGTGTGTATGTATATGTCTAATGAAAAACATGTAACTTATAATTGGTGACTTTAGAGGTCAAGACAAACGTTAACTGTCTATAAATTCAAAGAAAAAATAGATATTTCTTCATCTCTTGCAAAACATGTAGCTGATAAAAGTGCTGTCACTTCTATGCGACACATATTCTCACACTCTTCCCACACTGAAATCTGTGATTTAGATTCACATTAGGGTCAATTAGAACAGATAAGATTGAAGTAGATTCATTGTTTTCAGGATGAAAGGTTCATTTCATTTCTTCTGCGCCAAGCTTCCGACAACACAACAGTATTTAAATAAATAAATAAATAAATAAATAAATAAATGAACGAAGAAGAAGAAATAAAGTTGCATTTATTTGAATTATGTAATCACAAGCTGTCCTCCGCTTCTCCGAACACTCCACCTGTTACACAGTAAAAAGGAAAGACAAGAGGCTCTTCTGATTGTGCTATTACATTAGTTACAGACACTTACTTTAATATCCACAGAATATTCCACTTCAGTTTATGAAGAGCTGCTATCCTCTTCTCCAGGCTTTTTAACTGTTCATTTCCCCCTGCATCAGCCTGTGTTCACTTTCAGGATGAAAATAAACATATAAATTCATGTCCAAATGTTTGTGGACACCCCTTTTAATGAATGCTTTCAGCTACTTTAAGTTGTACCTATTGCTGATACAGATGTGCAAATGCACACACACACACACACACACACACACACACATTGTGTTTAGTCCCTGTAGAGATAGAATAGGACTCTCTGGAGCAGATAAACATGAACCTATTGGCACCATGCTGCCTAATGCCAGGCATGGGCTAGAGGTGTATAACCCCTGCCCACACACACACACACACACACACACACACACACACACACACACACACACCCCCTCTGGAATGATAGATGGTGCTAAATTCAATACATTTGGGATGAGGTGAGGTGGTGATTTTTTGATCATCCAACAACTGGATCCCACTAACACTGTTGTTGCTGAATGCAATCAAATCCTCACAGCAATGTTCCTCTATAATCTTGTAGAAAGCCTTCTTCCCTGGAGATCAGAGAAAGATACCCCAACAAAGGCAGAATTAACAACTTCTATTTCAAAAGAAACATATAATGAGCAAGTGTCCCAATACTTTTGTCCATATAATGTATGCCATGCAACTGTGTATGTTACATCCAATGGTGTTGTCTTTGACATACGATACACTATTTAGATGTAGAAGCTGTTAATCATGAAAGTGTATAAAGCATTAATGGCCCACCAATAAGCCAAAACATTATAACTGCCTTACTTAACATGCTGTTGGTCCTCTGCGTGCTGCCGAATTAGCTCATCCTATAGACCTCTGAAGGTGTCCTGTGGACCTGTTGTTCTGGCACCTCCCACAGGTAAACGGTGCATATCCTTAACCAGCTGTCCATGTGACATAAAGGGAAAACATGACTCACTGGACCAAGAGACCTACTTGCATCAGTCCAAGGTCCAGTTCTAATGCTTGTGTGTGCCCATTGTAGGTACTTTCACCACTGGACAGGCATTAGCAACCTGTCTGCAGTTCATGATTTGTCACTCCTCTGACCACTGTCAGTAGGTTCTCATCATTGCTGACCAGCTTGTTATTTTCGTGATGCTTTGACCCAGTCACCACACAATAGCAATTTGGCCCTGGTCAAAGTGACTCATGTCTATGGAACAGCTGCCACGCAAAAACCTTGGATCTTCAAAACAGCAACTTTACAGGAGAAGGAAAATATCTTTTTAATTTTCAATGGAAGTAACTTTGGAAAAAAGGGGAATATGTTTAAAAATAGTTTGGAGCGTTTCTATTGGTCCATATATCATGAAATCTCACAATGTGAAGAACAACTAACAGATTTGCATAATGTGAAAAAGTGAAAGCTGTAAAAGTGGAGATGCAAGAACTTTGTGTTTCATTGATGATATAATATAATATTATATACTATATGATAATAATAGACTTTATTTATGTAGCACCTTTAATTGACATTGTTATTATTGCATTAGATAACATATACAAGGAAAACAGAATTCAGAGCATTCAGAGCAAGTATTAAATAAAGTATAAAGTATATGTGACCAAACAGCCTGAAAAGTGCATAAGTCTACAGCCCATTTTAGAATTATTGGTAGATTTCAAATATGAAAAGATTTGACTCATTACTTTAAACCATTTAAACCAGTAACAGGTGGCATTTTCTACATTTTAACTCGACGTGCTAACCTAAAACTAGATTCTTCTACAGAGCATTGTAACACATTGTTGTTAATTAGAAATTAAATAAGAGACTCACTCAATAGCACAATAAAAGATCTAGCTTGTTAATAGATATCATATGCTGTTGACTTTATACCTGTTATTAGGTACTATGTTGTGAATAAATTGTGCCTAAAATATACATTAAACATTATTAATAGTGAAAAATGGATGTAATTAAAAAAAAATCTCAAAAATGTAAAGTCAAAGTCTTGTTATTTAGACGATACAGCAGGAATGCATAGCTAAATGAGATTGAGTTTCTCCAGACTCCTGTGTGCAAATATAACACTGAATGATTACACTAGGCAAGTAGACATATCTGACAGCACTCACAGACATACTAATATATACACAGAATAGAATACACAGATAAGCGTGTATGAAAAATTAGAAATAAAGAAAATGATTGCACATAAAAACTTTTTTTATTTGTTTTAACTTAAAAATAACAAAAGGTTTATGTAGGAGATGTGAAATGTATTCATATTTGTGTGTGTGTGTGTGTGTGTGTGTGTGTGTATGTGTGTGTGTGTAGATTACGCATCTACGCGGAACGTGGGCCTGAGCATTGCTGCTGTTCTCTTTGTGTTGGGCATCATGGTGATTACGTGTGAGTAAAGTCTGCTCTACAAACTTCGAACACGAAATCCCTCCAAACACTCTTTCACTTCTGTCTTTCACTTTCTCTCTTTTTATGGTCCTAGGTGGCAGAGTGAGACGGACACCTTGCTGTAACATGACCAAAGGGAGGTACGTGCTTATGAGTGTGTGTGTGTGTGATGGTGTGAGTGTGTGTGTGTGTGTGTGTTTAAATTACAAGGCCATACACACACGTCACTGAGTAGCGATCATAGAGCAGGTATTGTGGGCACGCTCCACTGACCTCTTTTCTGTAATGCCAACCAGCGTCATCAGCACACAGTGTGCTTCAAGGCTAAAAAATGATGTTTTTCTATTGCTTTTGTTTTTTTGAGCTGAATTAGAATCATGCAAACATACAAATCAGTGAGTGAAAGCACCCATTTGGAAAAACAGATAAAAAAAGGGAAAAAAAAGCCATTTATTTCTTATGTACAAAGTTATTGAACCATATACGTGAGTGTCGAACGCTCTGAAAGGAGCTTAATGTCACTCAAATTGACCCGTGAAAAAAAAAAAAGGCAATTATATAATTGGGCCGCTGTGAGGCAGGCATAATAATACGTTCCGCAACCTTTCCATTTCTGAGTTACTGAGACTGGAGAAAAGTATTGAAATATCAGAGGCTGGAATTCTCCCAAGAACAATGCAAATGCTGCCTTGGACGTTGTGTTCACCATCACTGCAAAAGACCTCCTGAACCTATTCTTCAGTATCGATCTCGCTGACTTGGTGCAGACTACACTAGCTGGTGGAGCAGCACCGCAGTCCTAAAGGCTTCAGTGATGTGAAACGTCTTCACATTTCCGAGCGAGTAAGAGAGCAAAAGAGCGACCAGGAGGAAAACTCTCAGCACATGATGTTTAATCTCCACTCTATGAAATCTATTCTGCAGTCTTACAGGTGGAGCAGTGGGTCGGCGAGTTTCAGAAACCTGATTTCTGCTTCAAACACCAAACTAGACACCAATGGATGTTGTTTTGTTTTTTAATACTAATGCAGCTAACTTTTGCCCTTGAAGAAATCGCTTAACCCCCTGGGGTCAATCACTGCACTGCTGCAAAGAAAGAAAGAAAAAACTTTTACTTTTTCAGTTTTATTTATTTTATTATTTATTTATTTATTTTGACTTTTGTTTCCTATGCCCCTCATATGCCCTTTTAAATGCATTTTTACAGGAATACCTTCATTATACCAACATACAGTCAGCTGGAATCAATGGTTAATGTACATTAGTATATGTATTACCACAACTTTTAACCTATCGACACACTTAACCTATTGACAGGGTTAACACAGGAGTTAATATTATACTGATCTGTTGTCCTGCAAATACCCCAAACACTAACATGTCTGTTTTCTAGCATGCAAGGCCTGTGAACCATAAGGATAGGATATAAGATAAAATAAGATAAGATAAGATAAGATAAGATAAGATAAGATAAGATAATCCTTTATTAGTCCCGCAGTGGGGAAAGTCTCAGTATCACAGCAGAAAGGGATAGCAAGACACTCAGTTACAAAAATGTAGATAAATAATTTGCACTATATACACAATATAAATAAGAATTAAAAAAGCAATAACAATATTATTTACAAATTATTATATTATATTATACTATTTACAAATTATTATATACAAATTCCAGATTTGTAACCCCACCCCCACACTCATCAAATTCCAATTTTTACCTTTCATACTACTTTCAAACTGTTTTTTATCCAAATATAGTTTTTATCCTCACTTTTGAAAATCAAATTTCTACCCCTATATGTTTTCCAAAATCCAGGTTTTTGCCCACACACTTTTCAAAAGCTGGATCCATCCGTCCAACTCTACTTCTTAAAAAATTAGCATTGCCATCCTGATTTTTAATCCAGTTTTACCTGGATTTGCCTTTTTGATTTTCAAGATTCAAGTTTTTGCCCCATCCTGATTTTCAAAAGTCAGGTTTTAGTCTATTATTTATTTTCAAAATGTTGAAACTTCATTTTTAAAAAATCAGTTTTGACACTCCATGAATTTTAATCTAATTTTGCCCCACCCTGCTTAAAAAAGCTAAGTAATATCCAGTTTTTGTCCATCCTTGCTTACAAAAATCCAGGTTTACCCCTCAAAATCCACTCCCCCACCCCCCGTTTCAAACTCCATTTTGGGGCTCACCCTGCTTTAACAAATGCATCGCAGAAGGACGTCCCTTCCAAAACAAATCTGCACCCTTGCTTTTGGAAGAGTGGTGCTATATACATGAATCGCTCTGATATGATGTTTATTTGTCAGGCAGACTCTCATGAGCAAGTCTTGAAAGTGATATTGAGATATGGCCATTCAAATATAGCCGACTGTGCTAATGTTCCGGTAGTGAGCTTTACGTCTGTACTGATAATGTGTTCTTCTGTGTGTGACCATGTGTACAGGTCATATGAGGTCACCAGAATGTAACACAGGCCGAGGAACAGCAGCAGCCAACAGGAGCGCACTAGCTTCAGAGGACCATCCAGTTAGACCTGTTCCCATTCCACTGTGTGTGCATATGTGTGTGTGTGTGTGTTTGTGTGTGTGTGTGTGTGTGTGTGTGTGTGTAATTGTATGGGTGTGGAAGGGATTAATCTGCTTATGTGAAAATGACATCATGTGGACGTTAGAGATGATTGTCTGTTTGTTGTCTGCAGATGCCCTTACCTCTTAACCTACAGTTACACACAAATACTGCATGCATACACAAGTGCTCAGCATGTGGAGGTGCTGTGTGCACACACTTGTTTGTTTTTATGCATTTTCATGACAAAGTTCTTTCTAATCTACAAAGTAAAAGGGTATATTATTTTTAATCTTGTTATTATTATTATTATTATTATTATTACATAAAAATATATACATACAGTACTGTGCAAATAAAATAACATCATAGAGCAAAAAAAGCTGCTTATCTGGTCAGTAAGTGTTTATTGCTTAGTTTAAAAACTCAGTAAAACACTAATATTACAATACATTTGAATATCTATACATTTTTCATCACTGTGTTCATCATTAGAACATCTCCAAAGTTCTCCTCTCTCATGGAGTCTAGTGTTATTTAGAGTTCTCCTCAGATCAACACCTGGTTTGGTGGTAAATCAGGGCTTAATGATGGTAAATCAGGTGAGCTGCTGCTGCTGCTGCTGCTGCTGCTGATGGAGTTGATTGAACACATCCTCCACGCTGTGCTGGCTCGACTGGGGGGCATCCAGGAGAAACCTGGAGGAACCGAGCTCTGTTCTTCAGACTAGCTCACCTAGAAGATCTCAATACTTTCTTTCTTCAGAATGAGAAGCTCTTGTTTCTCCTTTTTACTGGATTTATGTTTCCTAATATGATCTGGAGGTTTTACAAGCAAAAACTCTTATTGTCCAGATATGCTGTGCTGTGTGTAATATATGTCAGTGCCCTCAGAAAAAGACTTTTTAAATTTTTGATGTAATGCGAATCTGGCAGTAGAAACAGACATAGAAAATGTACCAATAGAAATACTACAAAATGACTTAAAATAAAATAAAATTGTTTTACATTGACTTCCATTGAAGGATAAAAAGCCTTTGGAGATTTATTTTGCATGACAGCAACAATATGGGACTTACAGATATATAAGGACTGTAAGTATGTCCTGACAAGGTATGAAGACACTGTTATGTGTTTACCAAGGCTTGTGCGTGTTGTACAGTGTAAACCTGACCTCCTGGTTTGTAACAAAAGCTAAGGAGGTGGAATAAGACGTGTGCCGTCATGCTGCACTAAACACCGGCAGCGACACATCCAAAGGGGGCGTCCGTTCCCTCCTAAAGAAACCACCCACATCTCCCACATTAACACAGGCTGCTCTGTGTCCGTGCACAACCACTTTCCACAGCATTTATACACTGCATTTATCACATCTATTAATAATGTGGGCTTTTTTATGGGCGAAAAAAGCGAGCTTCTGTGGCTCACAAGCACCCTCAAGAGGCCAGAGAAAGAGGCCTTTTAGCACAAAGCTGAAAAGTATGATTCGATGAAAGAAGGAAATGGAAGTGTTTTGTACTGACTGAATAAATATTTCGTGCTCTGTGTGCTGAATCACACAACTGGATTCCCAAGTCAGTCTTGAAGAAGGAGTCTAGGGAGGATTTGTCAATACTTGCCTGCTTCAGCAGGAACTTTTGGGGGGAAAAAAAGAAAAGAAAATGGCTTTTACACCATATGAAAGCTCACTGGGCCATGAAGGAAGACTGTAAACAATGGAAAATAGGATCATGCTGACAGTGGACAAAAGGCTATCATCAAGATCATCTTAGTAACAGTGTTTTTTTCCATGACATACTGGTTTACAGGTCAACGGGAGGATATAGAAGAGGTGATTATGTAAGAAAATAGAAGAATCCACATGTCCATACATATATATATATATGGATGGATTATATTGTGTAAGCATCTGAAGCTTGCTAAAATGCATTACTATGCTTTTTATTAAAGGTGTTTCTACCATTTTCTTACATAATGAGAGGGTGAAGGGCCTTGCTTAATGGCCAAACAGTGGCAGCTTGCCAAGCCCAGGTATCAAACCTGCAACCCTGTCATCAACAACCTGGAGCTCTGACCGCTGAGCCACCACTGCCCAATTCAGTTAGATTGGGATACAGTACCTATACTTTCACTATAGTAATGTTTCTGTCTGTCTGTCTCTCTCTCTCTCTCTCTTTTTATAAAAGGTGTTTCTACCATTTTCTTACATAATTATATTATATATATATAATCGTTAATATAATCATATAATCGTTAATATAACCAGCCATTAATATAATCAATAATTATCTACCATAGATCTTGAAGATCACACTCTATCTCAATTAAAAGAGCAGAAACATTACTATAGTGAAAGTATAGGTACTGTATCCCAATGTAACTCAATTGGGCAGTGGTGCTCAGCGGTTAGAGCTCCGGGCTATTGATGACAGGGTTGTGGGTTCGATACCTGGGCTCGGCAAGTTGGGCCCTTGGGCCCTTGAGCAAGGCCCTTCACTCTCTCTGCTCCCCGGGCGCTGGAGTTGGCTGCCCACTGCTCACTGACCCTAGTTAACTAGTGTGTGTGTGTGTTTGTGTGTTCACTACCAGAAATGGGTCAAATGCGGAGGACACTGTACATAGTACAGTGACAGATATGTGTACCTTTAAAAGAGCAGGAACTGTAACATAGTGAAAGTACGGGTCCTGTATCCCAATCTAACTCAATTAAACATTAACGTATAGAGCCAAAATGTACTTAACAATATCTACAATAACTCAAATACACTCAAACATATGAAAGTAAAAAGTGTTTTTTAAACAGATTAAATAGTTTGTTTTAGTCCTACCATAAAGAAAGGTTTGCATACTATATATAACACATGATATGAATTTGATTGGATGTGTAAATAAGGAGTATTAGTTTTTTATGTAATTTGGTTCACTAATGTGGGTTTTAATGGTTGTAATTATAAAGTTGTGAGATTGTGTCAGTAACCATATAAGGAGTCCACTAAATGCAGTTTTGGCACTTGGTTTGTTTATGTTATATTTCATTACATATTTAAAATTCATTGCTTTCCCCCCTAAAATATCTATAAAATGTTTGAAGAGAATGATAAAATATATTTTATTTTCAGAATACATGAAAATACAGGTTATAAATCATCTGACAGTAAAATCACATAAAACATTCCATATTTATCATTTAATCTTCAATAGAAATTATTCAGAAGTCCATAAATGATGATTAATATAAAAAAAATCCCAGAGATCCTTGTTGGTTAATAAGATCTGAAGCAGTAGGACTGTTTCTGTGAAATTGGCTGTGTTTCAATCTCCACAGCTATGGAGTGCACTAAAAGAAGTGTATCAGCATGAAGAATTAAGCACAGCCACTTTAATTAAAAGAAAAGTGCCAAAACACTAAAAACAAACAAACAAACAAACAAAAACACCTTTTACAAACAGCGTGTCAGTAATTTGCATGGCATGGCTGTACACGAGCAAAATATAGCTTTGCAAAGTTCTTTGAGGTTCAACACTGAGGTTTTCCCTCGTTTGCAGAAGTGGACCCTTTCGTCCACTAAAGAACTGGGGTTGGTCTGTTTCCAGTAGTAATGCACCACTGCATCTAGTCCAGCATCTCCGTAGAAACCATCAACAGACAACAATACAAATTAATACACAGGTGTAGAAAGTAGGTCTGCACAAGATATTGTCTATCAATCATTATCGTGATAGTGATATTGATTATTTAATCACAGTACATTGTTAAATGTGTGCTGTGACCAATTATGATTCCTGACGACTTCTTAGAACATTTTAATAAATCAACTGAATCAAATTTATGAATGCTGTCACACAAAACCTTGTCTCTCCACTTTTTTAGTTTCGTTATGAATTCATTTTGTAAAATACTGATGTAATTTTAATTTTGTCAGTTTTTCTTGACATTGTAGCCAAATTCCATGATTAATGGAACAATAGATATGTTCCAAAATGACTTGTTACATCTTGTTACATTGACTTCCACTGAAAGTTAAGGCATTTTTTCCCCTTTTCCTATAAAGTTTAGTTTTTTTTGTGTGACAGCAACAACGGACATAACATATTGCAAATAAAAGTTGATATAAACGTTTTCTTAAACTATATCCAGTGACATCATACACAATATACAAACGACAGCAACAGCCACAACACCATACACCTTCTTAACACCCATAAAGCCAGTGCTACAACTGACAAAGTATTAAAATAACAATAACGTAAAATAAACATTTGATAAAAAGTGCTAAGAAAGTGTAAAAGCACATGAAAGCTCTCATTATTCATGTCACTGTCAAAAACTATGGCACATACTGTTTCTTCTAAATTCTCTGTAAATGTCAGTTTCACTTGACTAGATGAAATTATTCCTTAAGAAATAAAATGTTACTATTTATTTATTTATTTATTTATTTATTTATTTATTTATTTATTTATTTATCTATTTGTACTTTAAGATGAATATGAATTTCCAGTGTTGTATGACAAAGCTTAGCTATGATTTACGGGTTTAATCTAAGGGCTGCATTCAGAAAAAGCTCTTCTTCTTTTTTTTTCTTTTTTTTTTTTTTTTGCATCAGTAAATTGCTTTATTACAAGTCGGCATGTAAGAAAACAACAGTTTATGTTCTTTCTTTAAGAACACAGGTGCCCCGAATCAGAAAGGACAAAGAATCGGCACATCTAAGAAATCTTTCATCTGTTCGATTGAGTAAAATCAGTAAATATGTCGGCCCAAAACTTAAAACGGTTTAAAGATGAAACTTCGTCCTAAAAATAATGGCCACAATTTTGCCCAAGATGATGGGCTCCAAAAGCCTGTGTTCAAATCCGATTAAAGAAATGGCTACATTCATATTTTTGAAATGATTTTGTAATCTGAAATGGCAACAGTGCAAGAACACTTTCAGTAACAGATTTAACAGGACTGTTATACTGCAGCAGACATCGACTAGCCTTTAAACAAATGCCTTTAAAGACACACACACATGCACATACAAGCACACTCATACATGCATACATAAACACACCCACACACACACGCACAAGCAAGTGCATTTCCCTGGCAAGCCACTTTATTTAAAAAAAGACCGAACACCAAAAATAGCCTGAAAGTGTGGGTGAACAGGCAGCACCTGTTTGTGTGGAGGTGCGTTTTGCACGCCTTCCTTTCAGCTGCACGTTCAGGGGGCTCGGTCTCTGCACACCGAGGGGTTTTAGCCGGGTGACCCCAACAGATGTACAGAGACACTATCATAAGATCTTTCTTTTTTATCATAAGATCTTTCTTTCTTTTTTTTCTTTCCAAAAAAAGGAACAAAGTGCCCACTTGCCCCCCGAGCTCTTCCGCTAGTCTGACATTTCAACAGCTCAGTGTTTAATTGCAATAATGGGGCCCAAGCACCTGAACCTGAGAGTCTATTGATTTTAACGCCAGAACAAAAGATGATGGTGATGAGAAAAACAGAGAGAGAGAGCTTAGGAAAGTGGAAAACATTGTACAGCCCTACACTCCTAAAATAAAAGGTCCCAGGAGTTCTTTACATGATGCCATAGAAGAACCACTTTAGGTTCCCTAAAGAACCGTGTTTAAAAAAGAGAGATTTGTGAGTCTGAAGAATCTTTTAAAACCCTTTAAAAAGGTTTGGATTTGAACATTATATAAATGTTTTTATATATGAATATCCTTTTGTCATCATGTGGAGGTTCTGAACACTTTATCAAGGTTCTTCACATTCACAGATTCTTTTACAAAAATGAATGTCTAAAGAATTATTAATTGACAGTTGTTTTAAATGCAAATCAAATGTGCACAAAATCTTTTTTAATATATATGTGTATCTATTTACATACCTATCTGTATCTCTCTCTCTGTCTCTCTCTCTCTCTCTCTCTCTCTCTATACAATATATATATATATATATATATATATATATATATATATATATATATATATATATATATATATATATTATATAATATATATTTATATATACTATCTCATGCCACAGTTTAGTTTCATTTTAGGCACCCCTGGTGAAACTACAGTTGTTGAAGATTTTCTATGTGAAAATAATTTTACATCCTGTACAAAGACACACTTCTACACATTGTAGTAGCGCAGTTCAACATACAAAATTTATATTTATGTTGATGTATGTTCATTTATTTATTCCTATTCTTTTTGTTTCCATAGTAAAATAGTAAAATATGTTTCCTAGTAAAATAGAATTCGTGCTAAACAGTGTGTTGGAAAATCATCATTGTACAGATACTTATTCACCTATTTTCACTTAAAGAAAACTAAAAAAAAAAATGTAATTTTACCAGGGGTGGCCAAACCTTTGCATAACACAGTAAGTGTCATAGTTCTTTTATCACCATCTCTTTCTCTCTCTCTCTCTCTCTCTCTCTCTCTCTCTCTCTCTCTCTCTCTCTCTCTTTCTCGCTCTCTCTCTCTTCTGCATTCTCTCCATTCTCACTAAAGCCAACTCAGCCCAGCCAGCTCAGAACCAGTCCTGCCTTCAACATCCCATGGCTCTTTACGATCACTGAGGTTGGGATTAAGGCCTTGGACAAAGGAAATAAAAACAATAATAATGAAACGAGGGAGCGAGGCGGAAAAGAGAACATGAAAACAACATTATACAAAGCGCCCGATTAATTCACCATCGCAAAAGCAGCTGTGGAGTGTGGGCCGTCCACTTTCGGCCTTTTTTTATGGCAGATGGTCAGAAGGGTAAAAGTGAGCGTTATCACTTAAAGCTTTATCATCTCACTTGTGTCACACCTAATGCACCTAGGACTGGTAAAATTAAAAACAAATGGAGGAAATTAAAAGCAAATTTCAATAGGAAACATACCTAATGACCACCAGCAGAACAGTCAGAAAAGAAAATAATGGAAGGTGGTCAATTTAAAATAAACAGTGAATTATCTTGTCTCTGTCAGACACAAACAGTGACAGCGGTGGAAAACTCTACAGCAGGAGGACCCTGCGTCTGAACAAAAGAGCACATTCACTTAAAACCAATCCATCTGAAAGCATGCGTCAAAACTCATGACAGCTACAAAAAAAAGCCTACTCCACTGCTAATGACAGGCTGGAAAAATGAAGGGATTGGCAGGAGTTAGTGGGCGTGTGGGACAGAAGGGAAGGCCTGAGTGTTTTGATGAGCTCTGTTTGTGTGGAGGAGTCCCTGATATAAAAGATCCAGGAGAAGAGCGTTGGTTTTAGATGGCTTCTTTCTGTCCCTGCTCTGCCGGCACGTCGTACACCCTACAGAGAAAGAGAGAGAAAGAATATATTGAACACCATAATATTCTTAACCACAAACTCCTATTTCTTACTCTTACAGCCTAATAATGACCACTTCGACTTCTTACAGTAAGTAAGTAAGTCTAAAAAGTATTTACTGTTCCTTCTGAAATCAAGGCTATTAAAAAGAGTGTATCCTGCTTTTGTTGGAGTAACTCTCTCTACTGTCCAGAGAAGAAGGCTTTCACTCTCAAACACATTCTGTCATGGCTACTCTCGCAGGACTAAACACGCTTTACAGAACAATGGGAAAAATTTAACTCAAGACTTTTGGGTTTGCTTTTTGTTAAAAGATGTGTTGTTAGTGTTAGGGTAATCCACACACATAATCCATACACATAATCCATACACATAATCCATTAAGAATTACTAATTATTTATTACTTCTGGGAAAAAGTCATTTCACTACTACAGTAATTATTTTAGTACAGTAGAAACTACATTTGCTCTCTAAAACAGTAGAAACAAATAGCCCTGATTTCATATATTTTTTTTTTATAATAAAAGCTTACAGAGCTCTTGATCTAGAAAGAGAGAGAAAGAATATATTGAACACCATAATATTCATAAACACAAACTCTTATTTCTCACTCCTACAGCCTAATAAAGACCACTTCAACTTCTTACAGTAAGTAAGTAAGTCCAAAAACTTTGTCTGAAGTATTGGGACACCTGCTCATTCACTGTTTCTTCTGAAATCAAGAGTATTAAAAAGAGTTGATCCTGCTTTTGTTGGAGTAACTGTAATCTCTACTGTCCAGAGAAGAAGTAGTAGAGCTTTCTACTAGATTTTGTAGGAGCATTGCTGTGAGGATTCGATTGCATTTAGCAACAAGAACATTGGTGAGGTCAAGATGTTGGATGATGATCACCACCCCACCTCATCCTCATCTCCCCAACTTCCCAACTCATCCCAACAGTACTAGATGGAACTCCACCACCATCATTCCAGAGAACACAATCCTTCCACTGCGCCACAGCTTAATGCTGGGGGGCTTTATACCCCTCTAGCCCACGCCTGGCATCAGGCAGCATGGTGCCTATAGGTTCATTTTAATCCTGTTGTATTGGCAGTACTGGACAAATGAGTTTGTGCTGAATTAGAGTTTAGAGATTAATGTAATGATTTACCAGATTACAGTCACTAAAATAAAATCATGCCCAGTCTGCCACTTTTAGGCTTAGATTCTAAGGGGATTAATCACCAGTGGCCTGTACATGACCCCTGATTTCAATTTCTTGCTCACTTTATTACATATATTTGAATGCCCTTATGGCATTTCAGACCCCAATATAGACATCAGATGTGAATATTTGTTTTTACTTACTGATCCAGCTTGAATCTGCTCTTAATCTTTAAAAAAAAAAATCCTTACACTAACTTGATGATGCAACGTCTACAAGGTGATTCAGATTACAAATACACACACTTACTGGCAGCTTTTGAGTTTGTTCAGGTTTGAATAGAGGAGCATTTAATTATTGCTCTGAATGAATAGGTCTCATTGTGAGAAGACAGTGACATATTTAGGCTGTTCAAACAGTTCAGACTTTTGGGTTCATTCTGTTCACATGAACATGCTTTTTCTTTTGACGAATGAAATTGAGCGGCCCATGCTCCACTCTCAAACACATTCTGTCATGGCTACTCTTGCAGGACTAAACAAGCTTTACAGAACAATGGGAAAAATTAAGCTCAAGACTTATGTGTTTGTTTTTTGTTGAAAGATGTGTTGTTAGTGTTGTTAGTAGTAATCCATACACATAATCCATACACATAATCCATACACATAATCCATACACATAATCCATTACGAATTACTAATTAATTATTACTTCTGGGTAAAAGTCATTTCACTACTACGGTAATTATTTTGGTACAGTTGGAACTGCATTTACTCTCAAATAGCCCTGATTTCATACAATTTTTAAGAATAAAAGCTATATATATATATATATATATATATATATATATATATATATCATTGCTTTCATATTTCATTGCTGTCTAATAAAAACATGTGCCTCTCCAAAATGGAAGACAGAAGACAAAAAAGTTCCTAACTTTGAAGTAAATAAGAGTTAATGTAAAATAAAAGTTTATTCCAAGTAATTTCAAGCATTTCTATTGGTCTATTCATCCAGAATTATAAACACAGTGGCAGCTACAGGGTTCAAACCATGAAAACTAAAACTAAAAACAGACAAAAGTGGAGATACATGTTTTTCATTGGACAGCAGTGACATATATATACTACCAATTAACACACCTATTCATAGCTCCTCCCCATAGGACTAGTAATTTTCCCGACATTAGGAAGGTAAGGACTTAACACGTGTCCTCCTATACATGCAAAGTTAGTCACCGCCCTTTTTTCCAACTGCTCCAGATGCAGCATTACTGGGCAGCAGACACACTCAGAGGTACCAGGTCCCAGTGTCGGCCAACATAAAAAAGAGTGATGAGGGGAGAGAGCGAGAGCGCGGAAAGCGCCATCTACCTACCTAGAGAAAGTACAGCCAATTGTGCTCTCTCTGACTCTGGCCACTGATGGCAAAGCAGCATGGCTTGGGATTCGAAATCACGACCCCTCTTGGGCCGATTGTTTGCTGAGCTTACTGCACTTCCTGTGCTCATTCTGTGCAGCTAATATTTCCTATCAAAGTCAGGCAGCCTGCTGCTGCAGGTAGACATGCAAATGACATTAAAGGTCAGGCATATATATTGTGTTATATGGTGTCAAATCAGGGAAGTCAAGGTGCTTTGTGAAAGATGGAGCGTGGTTAAGAAAACTGCCCTCTGAGAGAATGACAAACGAAGGCTTTGCATTATTGAAATTGCTTAAGATGGAGAACATTCTGGGCTGGATT